>NC_134534.1:61647500-61742500 GCF_050624435.1 Tenrec ecaudatus
GCATATTTGTTCATTGTTCTACCGAACAAGCAAAAGACTCTCATATTATGAAATGTGTGGAGAAATACCACCTTCACAAATAACTGAGGTGACTTTGTTATTCTTGTTGACCAGATTGTAACTTGTCTCTGGGAAAGTAGACTCGCTTGTTCTTCACCTAAGCGATCTGGTAATTAACATGTTCACTAAAAGTAATTCGCTGTCAAGTAAGATGAAATCTATCTTCCAACTTTCCAATAAAAGAAACCCCACATTTACATCGGTAGGGAAGGTGATAAAGAAACAAACACAAAGAAACCCACCAAATCCACTAGCAATGAGTGGATGCCAACTCCTACCTGGACAGAATAGGACTGCCACATCAGGTTTCTAAGGCCGTAAATCCCTATGGAAGTCAACTACCACATCTTTCTAACACGGAGCAATGGGTAGGTTTGAACCACTGACCTTTTGGTTAGCATCCAAGAGCTGAATCATTGTACCCCAAGGGCTCCTAAGGGAGATGATGTAGTAATTAAGTGACCATTGGAGGCACCCAATAACCAAAGCTGTGATGTCAGCGTTGTCCATTTTCACAAGGGAGGACGGTGAGGCATGGTTTCATTTTGGAGGGTGCAGTTTAATCATCCTAACAAGTGCCCACAGTTCTTGACAGGAATGGAATTCATTAGCACTTAGCTAGTACCTTCCTGCACAAGCATCTCTGTAGTTTGCCTGTACTATCCAGAGAAGAGTCTCACCTCGCCAGAGAAAGAAATGTGGTGTTGAGTAGGCACAAGCAGGTGGGCACCCTCTGTCTCCTATAGTAAAGTGAAAGATATCTGCTAGATTTCAAGTGCCCAATATAGAGCAGTGGCTGGTAATAGCTTATTACAAAGAATTTTTTATGAGCTGGGAAGCTAACAGACAGCACAGGATAGAAGAGGGAATAGTAAACATCTGTTTCGTTCCAGGAGATATTTTTAAAGGCAACTAGTTGATTGTGAAAGAAACAAATGGAAAGCCTTGTGAGTGACTGATGTAGCTTATTCTTGATCTACGGAACACTCGGTGCTAGAGGATTTCTAGAAGGACTGTCAAATGCGAGGAGATGCATGATGTTCAAATGATCCATGCACGGTTGTAGGGGGGATGATCCTACGAGTTAATAGAACTAACTCTTAGTCCTGGTTCAAATTTTACCTCTGTGTTAAATGCATTATTTGAGTGTTCGAAATGAGAACTAAGTGGCATGGAAAATGCTTGTTTTATTTCTTTAGCTATAGAAAAAAAACCTTTAGCTCCTGAATTGGTCCTTATCCAGCAGAGATAGCTTTTGTTAGTCTTAGCATTTGAGACACACTGAGGTTCTCAACATCACTCTCTCTTTGAGCCTCATTGTCGTGGTTTTCTTCATTCCCTTAGCTTATTGATGGCATCATGATTACCTGTTGGTCTGTGATCCACAAGATCAGCAGTTCTAAACCAACAGCCTCTCTGAGGGAGAAAGAGGAGGATTTCTACTTCTGTGAAGAGATGTGGCCTCAGAAACCAACCGAGGCAGTTCTACCCTGTCCTATAGGGTAGCCTTGACAGTTGTGAGCTTTTTTTTTTTTTTGGATAGCTGTTTCTCTTTCAAACCTTACCCCACCCAGCTCTTCTACAGGACTGCTTTGGGATATGTTCTGCAGCAGTATTAGCGATATTCCTTAAGGAAATCCTATTCAAGTTAGACTATATCCCCCTAACATCACCGGTCAGAAGGGATAGACACTAACCATTCCATGTTTAAAATAAGAGAGTCAACTTCTAGAGATCTGAGGGAACTTGACTGAGGCTTCCACAACTCAATAGTGAATCTAAATCAAATCATGAAGTGCTAGACTCAGAAAAACCCTAAAAGACAGGCTAGAACCGCTGCACAGATTCCCCAGGTGTCCATCTCCACAGCAGCGGGTGGCTACATCTTTCACAGGAGGAGCAACTGCTGTGTTCTAACTGCTGCCGTCTCGTTAGCTGCTGAGCGCAATAACCACGGCACCCCCAGGGCTCCTGGTAGATCGAGGGGGACATAAAGAGGATACCAAACTCTTGTTCCGACCTTAACTGAATCTTTCAAATAATTCAGAGACTAAACATCTTAAAGAACATTTTTGGAATTAGTATTGTAGCAGAAGAAACTCCAGTTTTACTGAAGTGTGGCTAACACACTTGAAGTTTTAATAAAAATGGTGTAAACGATGGTGAAGTGTGGTAGGAATGAATGAGTACACTCCCTGAGCCTTAATCCAATTTAGTATGGTTCCCAAACCAAACCAGACCCATTGCTGTCGATTAAATTCCAAATCACAGTGACACCTAGCAGGGGAGAGTAGAGGCACTCTCACGTTATTGCGCTTCCCAAATATTGCCTTAGGTTTTTCAAATCAATGCTTTGTGCCAACCTCACATCAGACAAATAAATCTCTTGGCACTCTTTATCCAACAGCACAGCACGTGCTCACTTCTGTTTCAAGTTTTGGTAATTTTCACAATTTTTTCATGATGCTATTACACATTTAACAGACTAAATTGTAGTATAAACATAACTTTTCTAGGCAGTGGCTATGTGTCTGGTTGCTTGAAACCACCAGCCAATCCTGGGGAGAAAGATGGGGCTTTCTACATCCATACAGGGCAGTTCTCCACTGTCCTTTAGGGTCCCTAAGAGTCAGCATCGACTGGACCGCAGCAAGTTTGGTTTGGTTTGGGAGACCCGAAACTGCATGTGGCTCCCTCAATTGTGAGATTCTGTTGATTGCTGCGGTCTGGGAGCGGACTTGCAGATTCTCTGGGGTATGCCTGTGGAATTGCTCCCGGGAGTTCCCAAGGCTGTAAACGTGGACCGGAGCAGACCGCCACCCCTGTCTCCTACAGAATGGCTGGTGGGTGCAAACAACTGACCTTCGGGCTAGCAGCTGAGTACTTTAATCACCAAATCCCAATTTAAAAAGCTGTCAGTCTTTGCAGGAGTTGACAGCCTCTCTTTCCC
This sequence comes from Tenrec ecaudatus, assembly GCF_050624435.1. NCBI lineage: Eukaryota > Metazoa > Chordata > Mammalia > Afrosoricida > Tenrecidae > Tenrec > Tenrec ecaudatus. The sequence goes on from NC_134534.1 coordinate 61,650,511, forward strand.
CAGCAGTGCAGTTGGTGGGTTTCAACCACCTACTTTGTGGCTAGCCTTCTAGTGTTGACCCAACACCACCACTAGGGCTCCTGGTGTGAGAGACCAAAAATCGAAACCCCCTTCCATCTTGTCCAGGCTGACTCATATCGAGCCAGGCAGGTTTCCAAGGCTTTTTAGCAGAGAAGAAAACCCAGTCTTTCTCCCGTGGGGCAGCTGGTGGTTTGGAACTGCCCACCATGCAGATAGCAGTCCATGCATAACGACTACACCCCCAATCTCTTCGATTCTTGAGAGTGAGGCCTGGCCCCAGGCAAAACTGGCATTCTCAACCCCCTTGCTGTTTTCTCTTCACTACTGCATCTGGTATCTTTCTCTTCTTTTTGCTTTCTTCCCTCTAAAACTTTATTTGTGAAAAAGAACCGAAGAAATAGATGCACGACCCTGAAAAGACCAAACTCAATGCCATCAAATCAATTCTGACCCATGGCAGCTCTATAGGACAGGATTGAACTGCTACCGTGGCTTTCCAAGACACAGGAGTAGAAAGCCTCATCTTTCTCCCATGGATTGGCTGGTAGTTTCAAACTGCTGACTTCTCAGTGGACAGCCCAACATATAACCACTGTACCACCAGGGCTCCTTATCATTGAAAATACTCACTATACACTAGACTATTTAATTTTTCAGGTTGATTCCTGCTGGTATTCTGATTTCATCATACGCTATGCTATTTTCCATTCAATTATGTAATAAGTCAAAGGGATTAAAATCTAATTATAGAATTTCAGGCATGAGTGATCCAGGTTGAGAGGACAGAAGAGGCTGCCTCCCATTGTTAAAATTATACTGTTAGTTACAGCTTAAAAACAAACAAACAGACCTACTTGTCCTCAGATAAATGCTCCATCATGGCAACCCAATGTGTGCGGAATCGCCCTGTGTTCGGTGAGGTTTCCAATTATTGACTGCAGGAAGAGGCGCCTCCCCCAGGGGTCAGTTGCTGAATTTGAGTCGCAGACTCTTCAGTTCGTAGTGAGCGCATTCACATTCTGTTCCACTTGGGGGCTCTGTGGTTTGGGTGGCTGCCATTTTTATAATCCTACGAGTTTCTCCGCAGGAGAAAGATGCGAGCGGCCTAGATAGGATGGCTATGAACTGGAACGGATTCATGACAGTAGATTATCTTTATGCACTGCAAACCCCAGTGTCACTCAATGGCAAGGGGTTTGGTTTGGTTTCTTTCTATCTAGTGCTATTTTTTCTCCCCAAATCATAAAGCACAGCTGGTTAAGCATATCTCTCTAATATAAGAACATAAACAGAAAATTGGAGGAACTAAAGCCATGGAGAAATAGCAATAGCCATAGCATGGAATATTAGCAATGATGTCAAGAGGAAAAAGTAATTCAGACTTTACAAATGGGGTCTATATGTTGCTATGCAGAGGTCATATACTGAAGTAATGGGCTATTTTAGAAGGGTGTGATACCCAGATTTCTAAAGAATACCAATAATTTTCAAGAATTAAGCCTCTAGAATAGTAAAGTGATTTAAATAAATAGTCACCTGTCAAGTAAAAATGTTAGAGCTAGAGATACAGATGAAAAGAATGCAAATAAGTCATTGCCCACCAATACCAAAGGAAAGAGCCTGAAAATATGCCATCCCCTGCAGCAAGGTCACAGGGAGGAGATGAGCCAGTCAGGGTGCAGCGTAGCACTGATGAAATACACAACTTTCCTCTAGTTCTTTGGTGCTTCCTTCACCCCACTATCATGACCTCAAGTCTATGTTAAAAATCGGATTATATCAGAACATGCACACTGATTCAGATCAGAGCCCACAACACAGAAAATCCAGGGTTGATAAACCCCTCAGGGCCGACAAGGGGAGTAGAGATACCAGGAGGATTAGGGGCGGGTGGGGGGAGAAAATGGGAACGGGTCACAAGGATCAAACTAAAACCCCCTCCCAGGGGGACGAATAACAGAAAAGTGGGTGAGGGGCGACGGAGGGCGATGTAAGATATGGAAAAAAATAATCTATAACTTATCAAGGGTTCATGAGGGAGGGTGGAACGGGGGAGAGAGTTGGAAGAAATGGGGAGCTGATAGTAGGGGTTCAAGTGGGAAGAGAATGCTTTGAAAATGATGATGGCGGAATATGTGCAAATGTGCTTGACACACTGGAGGAATGTATGGAGTGTGATAAGAGATGTAAGAGCTCCCAATAAAATTATTTAAAAAACAAAAAACTTTATAAATGTTTAAAAGAGTTAAAAAAAAGAAAAGAAAATGTGTCATCTAAAGTTCAATGGCCTACTTAAATACTGACTACCAGAAATGCTTAGAGAAGAGAAAAATTGAACCTCAATCACCAAAGAGAAAGCAGCAGAAAAAGTTTGGCCACTCCAAGCTAAATGGCAATTTTTATGTTTATTAGTGAGTTAAAATGTGAAAAATAAATTCTTTTCTTGTCTCCAACTCCTACTCCACTTCATAGAAATTTCACATAGGAATGTACTTAGGCATTTGACTCAGAGAGAGAGGAGGGAGGAAAAGGTTATTGCAGTGAATACTCTCATCCTACCATCGCCTTGTTTTTATTTTCCTGAAACTGTTCCAATTCATAAAGTAATACATGAGGAGGAAAGGCCCACCTTACAAGGCACTTAAGGTGTAGTTCATTTTCCCCGTGCTTCTTTAACCTCGAGCTCTCAGAGGGAAAACATATTTTTCAAGTTGAAATAAAAAAAAAGTCTGTCCGTGGTGCCAAAGACAATTGTACTGAAATTATTAAGGACTTACTCTTATCAAGATTTACCCCCAATAGACAGGCAAATGGGCATGTTCTAAACTTCCATTTAAGGACCCCGGAATCCCACATGTCAGTACTTTAAGCAGTGATGAAACACAAAAACCAAACACTGTTTTAAATGATCATCTCAACCAATTAAAGACAGAATAGCAAGTCATTTTTCTACGTATCATTTTTCTACCTTCAATAAAATGCCCCAAAAGGCTAAGGCCAGAAAGGATACCACGTGCATTTGAATTTCTTTGTGTTTCCAGCACAGAGGTGCATGCGCCTGTGTTGCCACTTTCCCCTTTTGATCTATGATGATGTGATCATGATAGAAAAAGGAGAGTGTGGGAAAATCTTAAAATAGAAAATTCACTTAATCAAGAAACGAGTAATAGTAAGGAGTGATACAGAGCGAGGTGACTTTTCAGGCAGGAGAAACATGTGACACACCTGATCCTTCTAAGGCCTGTGTCAGGGACTCTGAAGAGTGACATCATTCCAAGGGTTCTTGGAGGCAAGGCAAGAAAGTCTTGTGAGAGTTCAAACTGGCCTGTGACCAGAACACTAATCAGGGAGCTACAATGGATGTTAACTAACATCAGGAAACGTATGAGGAAAACTCAATAATGTATTGCTACAAATTCATAGCAGCCGGTGTGAAGAAAAAAAACATCAAAAGGTCAAGCTACCATTTCTCTACATATCTTCCATCTAAGTCTATACAAAGGAGCTTCAGAGATGCTGTTGGTTAAGTACTGGACCGCTGACAGCAACAGCAGAGGTTCAAGCCCCCCTGCAGCTCTGTGAGAGAAAGAAGAGGCTATCTGTTCCTGGACAGGTTCACAGCCTTGGAAACCCTGTGGAGTGGCTGTGAGTCAGGATTCATTTATTGGCAGTGGGTAAGTCTATATATTTCTCAACGCAGTTTTCACCTCCATAACCTTTCCCCAAAGAATTGTGCACTCCTCCCGTTGCACTGTCAGTGGTTCTCAACCTTCCTAATGCTGCGGCCCTTTTTTTTCAGTTTCTCATGTTGTGGTGATCCCCAACCATAAAATTATTTTCGTTGCTACTTCAAAGCTGTCAATTTGCTACTGTTATGAATTGGGCGACCCCTGTGAAAGGGTCCTTCGACCCCCAAGGGGGGTCGCGACCCACAGGTTGAGAACCGCTGCACTCTGTGGACACGGCATGGTGGGCATCCTCCAGGAACGAAAAGCCGTTATTTTTCAATGCTATTTAACACTGGGGAGCAAAGGAAACCTCAATGACAAAATCAGATGCGTAGGGTGCATGGGGTCGTTGTCTAATAAACATCTTGTAGGGTCTTTCATGCCACCCGTGAAGAATGAGAAGCTGCATGATCATGAGAGAAAACACGTCCATTGGGACAACTTTCCTGGCCTTTTTCTCATCAAGGCCATTTTCAATTTTTAAAATTTCTTCCTAAGAGGTCCTTCTTGATTGTCCTCTGGGTCCTTCGATAAAATCTATCAGGATCACCTCTTTGCAACTCCGAAAAAGAGTTGCCGTAACCTTCTGAGCTGACCTCTTTGCCTTCAATGTAACAACCTTGGCAGCATGTCCCTTGGAAGTCACTGTTGTGACTGGACCTTCTTCTTAAAGTGATCCTAATGAGACGAAGACAACGTAATACTAAGAGAACATTTTCAGCTGATCAATGATCACAGAGACATGCTGAAATGGGTTTTGCGTGGAAGAAAGTGTGCATGGATGACCTGGAGACATAACGTTACCTTTCGTTGTTATGTACCATAGAGTTGGTTCCGAGTCATTGAGACCCACTGTAGCAAAATGTAACTTACCCCCAAAGATGCTGAAAAATATTGAAACATACAGTGCAGTTAAGCTGTTTGGTGTAGAGCTTCTAGAATTAGACGCACTATAGCACATCACACACATGAGAACTTGCAGAAGGGATTTCTTTACGATCACAGCCTTGAAACATACCTCCCAAAGGATGAACCGTCTCTAACATGATGTATTTTTGTAAGTAGATCCTACTAAAATGGGTCTAATTTGGGCTTGTCATATTTTCAGAATGTATCCCTAAAAATGAAACATGATAGCAGTAACACAGGGCATATCAGAAATCCAGAAATCTTTTATTTATGAAGTCATTTTTCTCCCCCTTGATTTCACCTAGCTGGTATGCCCACAAAGCAAAGGAGATCTTTGCTTGACGACGATAGAAAGGTGTGGAATCACAGCTCTGCTCTATGAGTGGTAAAACGATTCCACATTACCCACCAGCGAGGTGAAGCTGAAAAGGATATGGACTAAAAATGTGGGCTCTGAGATGCGGCCTCATTGGTCTCTCTGCTGTGCTAACATTTATAATTTGCTATAAACAAAATATTGGTTCACTGGAAACTAAAGATGGCAGTAGGTAGCGGTGTTCATAGACCTTTTACCTTTACAGGATTCTCCAATCTGCTTTAGTCCATGATTTAGGAAGGTGACAACAGATGCAGGAGTTCAAAATTGCTTAGTACACGGTATATTTAAAGGCCTGCTTTCAATATCTTCCCAGCATCCCTCATAAAATGACTCCAAGTTGAACTTGTCACATATTCAAAGTGTATTCCTAAAAATAACACCATATTTTGGAGTGGGATATAAATTATACTTATGGTGTGTAGATTTAAGAAAAAAGGCTAGTTTAATATTTCATAAATATTTTATTTGTCTTCCTTACCCATGTCTTATCATATAGGCACTGTGGGTACCAGTACCAGAGTGACAAACTTCAAGAGCAGTGGACCAAAGGATCTGTTGTCCAAGGAAAGACTTGGACAGTCTTGTGGAAAGAGAAACAAAATGCTCTGACCATCAATTAAAAAGGTGACAACTTTTTCACCATCAATCAAAGCATACTTACCAGCATATGTTAAAGGCACGGTGACTTCAATTGTTTACGCATTGGCTGATAGCCACAAGGTCAGCAGTTTGAAACTACCAGCTACTTCTGGGGATAAAGAGGAGGCTTTCTACTCCTGACAAGAGTCACAATCACAGAAAACTACAGCGACAGTTCTAGTCTCTCCTATGTGGTCGCTATGAGTTAGTATCTACTCAATGGCAGTGTTTGGGTTTCTTTTAAAAAAAACCCCACTTATTTTGGTTTTAACATATCAGAACCCTCTAGCTTATGCAACTGATCATTGGATTCTTTCCACATAAAAATTTTTCCTTGTGGCAATTAATAATCAATGAAATATGATATGGAACTTTGAAGTAAAAAAACACTAAATTATAATAATTTAAAAAATAAATAAAATCAGCCATTGCATTATTCTCAAAATAATTATAACTGACTTAAACAAGATATGTTAATTACAACACAAATATTTAAGGGGCCAAGAATATCCAGATGATTTATCATACTCTGGTATGATAAAGCGAAGGCCATTGAAGAAATGTTTTTGTACATATAGACCCTCTATGCATCCTTCTAAGGCATTCCAGACAGGGCAGTTTGAGTACAGTGGTCTTGAGTTCACTTGATTTCCATCACTGTGTTCATGTTTCCCATGGTAAAAGCTACAAGAGGACTATCCTAAGATCGCAATGACAGCTTGCTTTTCTGTAAGAAGAAGATGGACTACGATGTGTTAAATTTCTGTAGAATTCAGTCCAGTATGTGAAAATAGAAATAAAATAAAAGAGGTTTATGTGCTTTGGAAACGCTCTAGCTATATGTAATTAACATCTTCTTTGGAATCTCTTTAGAATGTAATATTTTCCCTTTATAAAGTGTAGGTTACTATTATTTTAGAAAATAAAACTTACTTTAAAAATTTAAGAAATATCTTATTTTCTATTTTGAGTGAGACCAAACTTTTGTTACATGTTTGGTTTTGTGACTGCTTAGAACAGTACAGATTAAGATTTTCAGCAGATCTAAATGGATGTCCGCATTAATTTTCCAAATCTAACCTGCATAGGTGACTTCTCTTTTGATGAACACAGAAGAGGATTCAGCATTTAGAGGGACTTCAGATCACTTTGAAAAGGTGGGAGGGTAAGAGCCACAAAATGGCATTAATATAGTGCTAAATTTGATTGCTAAGTCTATGGATTTATGCAGAACGAGTGACGATGGATGTTACAAAGATGATCTTATAGCCATAATAAATTATGAATGATCGCAGAAGTCAAGTTTTTAGTAGTTCAACTTAAAAAATAAGCTTTATCACCTGCTATGTTTTCTGCTCCCAGAAAGAATGACAGTCTCAGAAACCTATAGAGGCAATTCTACCCTGTCCTCTAGGGTCGCTTTGAGTCAGAATTGACTTGATGGCAATGAATTGGCTTTTCATTTTTGTTTTTGAGGTACACTGGTGAGTGACTTCCTTCGGCCAAACAACAACAACAACCACACTCTCATGGAGTCAATTCCAGAGCAGAATTGCTCCCTTGGGTTTCTGAGACGGTCAGTCCTTATGGTTGCTGAAGCCTCATCTTTCTCCCAAGGAGCAGCTGGTGGATTTGAACTGTTGACCAACTACGCCAACTAGGGCCCTTAAAATTTGAAGTCCCTGTTGCTATAAAGCTGTGGAGATAAGCAAAACAAAAGCAAATTCTGCCCTTTTTTTTGGGGGGGGGGGTTGGGAGGGGGAGGGAAGGAAAAAGGAAAAACACCAACTAAGTCACTAATGGTACAGCTTCCATGTTCCACTTTCAGATGGCAAGCACAGGCTGGAATAGCTACTGAAATCTCTGTTAAGATTAGGATATAAAAGTCATTGATGTTTTTAACATGTAGGGATGTCATGATAAAATGAACATGATCTGGGCAATATACTACGATCTCGTTTCCATTGTTTCATACTTTACCTGGTTGATTTATTTTCTGGTTATTTGTGATAGCCAAGCGCATATGTGAAATCCCAATCTTATGTTCTCACTTACTGAAATGGAAAGGACGCCAAGTACCAGCCAGCTCCTCTGGGCTACTTGATATAAATATGAATGACCTAGGGTGACTCTCCTGAAAAGAACTTACTGTTTGAATTTTGTGGGAATCCAGGCAAGGAAGATGGACCGTTCATTCCTGGGAGAAGGACCGGAGGGAGCCCAGGAAGTCCTGGGTAGGCTGCGGGCAGGCTGAGGCCGTGGAGAGAACCGCCGTCCATCACGCCTGGCTGCTGGACTGTTAAGCCCAGCACATCAGAGGCTTTCTTTATGCGATCAAGTTCTTGCTGTGCCATCAGCTGGCGAACCGTGGTCGGAGCCAAGTAATCTTTCTCGCGATCAAGCTGGCTTCCAACGGTCTCCCTCACTTTGGAAATGTGCTGTTTGGAGAAAATATGATCTCTGATGGACAAGCGAGCGGAGTACTTCACCCCACAGAGAGTACACTCTGGCTTGGTGCCTTCCGTTCCGCTCTGATTGATCATAAAAGGCTTCCCTATGTTAATTTTAAATTTCTTTTCCTTTGCCCGTGCATTTTGAAACCATACCTGGACCACGCGCTTGGGCAGACCAATCTCATTCCCCAGCATCTCACACTCCTGCATGGTGGGGGTTCGGTAGTCGCTGAAGCAGGCCTTCAGGACCTTCAGTTGAAGATTGCTCATTTGCGTGCGGAAACGCTTGTGGCCTGGTCGATCGTGACTTTTGGACTTAAAAGGGTTGCCGGATCCGAAGGGATTGGGCGAACTCGGGTCAGCGATGCTCGACGTCTCGCTGCGGTCAGCACTGTCATCCGGGTCATCAGTGATATAGAAGCTTGGGTCATGGTCACCATCTTTGTCGCTGAAGTGGATGGACGGACTCGTGAGAGAAAAGAGGAACTTCTCATCACAGACCTCCGCGGTCGGGGTGGTTGCTGTTTTGGGCAAAGTGTCGAGCGTTTTCGGCTCTTTGGGAGACAGGGCTGGCTTTGCGTCCCCCGAGCTGCCTGCGGTGCTTTCCATTTCTGCGTTCCCCTCGTCTCCGGTGGTGGCATCACTGATGGCCGTATTAATTGACGACGTCTCATCAAAATCAGTCTTATTTTGATCATAGGCAGCCTCAGCAGGGGGAGCGCTTAAATGCTCTACATCCTCAGGACATTCGACTTTGAAAGAGGACGGGCTTAGAAGATTCTTCGGCGACAGCTCCGTCTTACTCACAGGTGTGGACACGGTGGAAGCCAATTCATTCTCACTCGAGAGATCGATTTTGGTTAATGGCAGCGATGGGTAATCAAAATAAATGTATTTCTGCGGGCTCTCTGCCCCGTCTTCTGTGGCTATCAAGGGGCTGGGGGGCAAGCTGTAGCCTGCCTGCTTGCCTTCGCTCCAGTGCCGAGAGCGGACGTGGCTCTCCAGGGCCGACTTGGCTTTGAACAGCGCGCGGCAGAAGGGACAGCGCTTGTGGGACTGCGCGGGGCCCACGGCCCGGAACTGCCCTTTCCTTTCGCGCGCTCGAGTGTTCTGGAACCAGACCTGGACAACTCTCTTCTTCAGGCCGACCTCGCGCGCGATGTGGTCGAGCATTTTCCGCGTAGGGTTGGAGTCCAGCAAGTATTTCTCATAGAGGACTTCCAGCTGCTCCGGAGTGATGGTGGTCCGCAAGCGCTTGTCGCGATGCTGGTCTTCGCCGCTGTGGCCGCCCTCCTTCTCGCTGCCGTTGGTGTCTTCCTTCTCGTCCACTTTCCTTTTCAGCGACGCCGCCACCGCGCCCGTGGCCGCGCCGTGGGAGGTGCTGGTCTGGGGCGGCAGTGGGGTGAGCGAACCGCTCAGCAGCTGCCCAGCCATCAGGGGGCTGTTGGGGTCGAAGATCATGTAGGGCATATCCATGGGCCTTTCCAAGAAGGGCGAGTGAAGGAATTGGTTCTGAGCAGCGAGAAAGTGCATGTGCTGGTGCTCCTGCCACAGGTCCAGGGTGGGGAAGGCAACGGTACAGTGATCACATTGGTATTGGAGTAATTGTGGAGGTAGACTGTTGGGGAGCGAAGTCATGGGCATTTGCAGGGGACTGGAAGGGACAGGGGGCTGGGAGACTGAGGGAGGTCGTCCAATGAGTTGGGTTGGTTTGGGCGGCGGCGGCTGTGGCTGGGGCTGTGGCTGAGCAGGGGAGGCCTGCGCGGGGTCTGAAGACGTGGATGCTAATGGCAGGGCTAGCTTGGTGCCTTGAGAAGCGGGGGAGGAGTCGCTCGGCTTTGGTTTCTCTGTAGGATAGTCAGGTTTTGGAGACGTCTTCTCAGGTTCGGGTTTGGGCGACGGAATCAAGGGGGTGCTCGTGCCAGAGCCAGAAGTGGCTGCAGGCGCCGCTGCACTCTTGGCGGTCTCTGTCTGGCCAGAGCCCGAGCAATGTTTATAGACCACTTGATCGGTGGCGTCCATGGAGTCTTCGGTTTGGCTTTCATCTTGCGCGTCGTCGTCTTCATCCTTGTAACACTGCTTTTTCTGATGGGTAATCAAGTCAAAGATGCGGGGGAAAACCACATTGCACTTTTTACATTGGTACTGCATGTTGCTGGTTCGGATGTACCGCTCATTGGTGAGTTCTCTTTTTTCATTATCTTTCGTTTCTGCTTGGTTCTCATAACTCTTGCGCGCTTTCTGACGAGCATTCTGGAACCAAACCACGATGACCCGAGTAGGGAGATTGAGGACCGTGGAGAGTTGTTCAATCTCATCATCCTTCGGGTAAGCGTTTGTGTCAAAAAAGTCTTGTAAGACCCTCAGCTGGTAGTCAGTAAACCTTGTTCTGGAGGACCTTTTACTGAACGAGGCGTCAGCTTTATAATGCTCCAGCGAGGTGGGCTGCGGGTCAATTCTGATATCTTCCAACACCGTCATCGGAGGGTTACTGAAGTTGTACGGGGAGTCTTTATTTCGTTGTCGCTCCTTAAAAAGGGTATTTCGAAACCAGTGCTTGATAACCTTCTGGGAGAGGCCAGACTTTTCTGCCATTTCTTGGATCTGCTCTTCACTGGGAGAATTATTGATGTCAAAATACGCCCTCAGGATTTTTAATTGGTCATCTGTGATCCTTGTCCGTGGGCGTTTGAACTGAGAATGTCTTAAGAAGTTGGGGTCCAGACCCAGCTGCTGCTGACAAAGCTGGGTGAGGTCTGCGGACAGCGCGTCCACCTGCGGCAGCTGCAGGGCCAGCTGCGGGGGCAGGGCGGGGTGTTGCACAGGCTGCATCATGATGGGTGGGAAGAGGGGAAGGTCCAGCGACACCGGCAGAGGCACCTGTGGAGGCACCGAAGGAGGAGGCGGCGGCGGGGGCGGCGGGGGCGGCGGGGGAGGCGGCGGTGGGGGCGGCGGTGGGGGCGGCGGGGTAGGCGGTGGGGCTTGCAGAGGAGTGGCCGCTGTGCTGGGCATTTTCACCGGCCCCAGGCTCGAGGGTTGCGAGGGAGCTGGAGGCAGCGGCGGGGGTGGAGGGGGCGGCGGGGGCGTCTCCGGGGAAGATGGCGAAATTGGGTAAAGCTTGTCGTAGGCCTCCCTGTACTGACGAGCAAATTTCTCCAGGGCTCCGTAGGGAAAAAACTGTCCGTGGACATGTTCTTGGTGACTCTTTAAAATGAGAACATTGGAGAACAATTTGCCGCAGGTCCCGCATTCCAGTTTGTCAGTGTTGTCGCCGTCCCCGCTTTTGCTCTTCTTCTGGACCTTTTGCCGGTTTTCATTATACTGAATGACCAGTTCAAACCCAAAATTTTCCAATAACGCTTTGGCTGCATTTCCTCTAGCCCCCGAAGCGATGCGTGGCGGCAGAATCGCTGCTTCGGAGGATTTCTGCTTCTTTGTGTCTTTGCCTTCCTTGAGTCCCTCCCCTTCACCCACACATTCCTGCTTTGGTTTTTCCTGCTTGTCAGCAATATCTTCTGCCTCCTTATACGATGCCAGGTCTTTCGTGATCTGGCACTCTGTGCCCCCGAGGTTGGTTTGCTCTTGCTTCAATAATTTGCTGGCCTGCTGCTGCTGCTGCGGTTGCTGCTGCTTTTGCGATTGCAGCTGGGGCTGCGTGGCTTGGTACTGTTGCGCTTGTTGCTGCAGGATTTGAAGTTGAGTTTGGCCAACGTGATGTTGGGTTTGAATCTGCTGCTTCAGGTCCTCAAGCAAGGATCCAGCCATCCCTGTCATGCCAGGCATACCAAAGGTGGCAGAGCCAGGTAAGCCCAGATCCGGCCCCAAGCTAAACTCAGTTCCAGGTATGTAGAATGGAAAGAGAAACTGAGGCTGCTGAAACTGCAGCAGTGCTTCTGGGGTCATAGGGAAATGGGGCAAAAAGGCCGGGTTTAGAAACTGAGGCTGAAAGAATGCCGCCTGCTGCTGAAGCTCATGCTGCAGCTGCATCTGAATTTGTGCTGGTGACTGCGTTGGGTGGTGTGCAGTAGGCTGAGCAGAGAGGATTTCGGGACTTTGCTTTTTGCTTAATTCTTTGGCATCTAAATGGGTATCTTTGCTGCTCACTGCTGCTAAACTCAGGGACTCTAACATCCCCTGACTGGGACTATTCACATTTGCGGCAAGGCTGTGACCACTGGCCACATGACCACTGGGCTCCAGCTTGGCCGCCCTCGCCTTTGTCTGGTGGAGCACAGACCTCATGTGGATTTCCAACGTAGAGCTTTGGCTGTAGGCAACGTTACAGATGCTGCACTTGTAGGGTTTGTTATCTGTGCTGCTGTTGGTTTCTGGAGGTACAGGACTGGAAGCTTCCTGCAAGACCTTTTTCAATTTATGCAGATGAGAAACTGAATTATAATGGACCAAGAGAATGTTCTTTTGGGTGAATGACTCTTTGCACACTGTACATTTATAGGGACGAGATGGGTCGAGGAACTTTTCCATCGTAAAATTTGGCCCTTTTCGAAAAGGCAAGGTCCGCTTTGGTTCAGAGCCCATGTCATCTGGAATCGAGCTACTGTCGCTCCCGACAGGACTTGCTTTCCCTTCATGGTCTACCTCATACTCCCGTTCCATTTCCTGCTCTAGGGCATGGTCCTCCTGGGCCATGGATTCACTCTCTGCCCACAGTTCACCGTTCACAGGCAAAGACGCATGTAACTGTTGGAGTTCAGCTTCGCTCAGCTCAGGGTGGCCAGCTTCCAAGTGTTTTTTTAAAGCCTGGAATGTACGGAAACTACGTTGGCAAAGATTACACATCGTGGCGGCCCGAATCGCATGATACTGGGAATGTATCTGAAGCTTCTGCATAGTCTTAAAAGCCAAGCTGCAATGGTTACAGCGATACTTATAAACGTGACGGTCAGAAACGGAGAGAGGCTGCCTTTTTTGCTGCTCGCTTAGTTGATCTTGCAGTGTGTCCGTGACCTTCACGTCCTTACTGCTATTTTTGTTCCACTCTGACACTTCGGCGGATTCTTTCCTTGGTTTCGGCTCCTCACTCTTAATCTCCATGCTAGACTTTGTATCTTCGAGACCAGGAACGCTTTTGTCATCCATGGGACTTTCACCTGTGTAGAAGAGAAGGAGGCACAAACATGTCTCTCTGGGCAATCACGCACATACACACACACACATACACACACACACACACTTGATATGTCAACAGATAAAGTAATGAGGAACCCATAACAATTTCCAGCAAATGGATCCTTTAAAGAAATCGTTATTGAGCAACAACTACGTGGTAACCACTGTGCTATGTCATCATGATGAACAAGACATAACCGTCTGCTTCAAGACACCTCAGGATAAGGAAGAAAAGAAACAAAAGGGATGATAGAAAAGGGATAACCTAGGAAATGCCATGATTTCCACCCCCCTGCCCCCCTCCCCCACCCGGGCTTCCCCCTATCTCTTCTTCTTATCTTTTCATAGTCACATGGAGGCATTGCTCCAAAGGCAGCCCCCCAATGTGCGTTTTCGGCTGATCCTTCTCAGAGGCTGGCATACCTGAATATTTACCGGATCCCTCAGCTGCGATAGCTGCAGGGGTGTCCCTCTCTGATTTCTCAGAGGTGGCTGTTGGCAGTAGCATACTGTTTGGCATTATGACATCAGGGACAGGAACCTTTGAAGACCAAAGCAGCTCATGTTAGATGTAACCAAGAGATCACAAACTTCACCCCACCTCCATCGGGCAGTCATATATCCCACTTCCATTTCCAAACAAAGCAGAGATATGGTGTGGATCTTACAAGCTAATACGTTCTCTTCAAATTTCAGACCAATGCTGTTGCAATGCTGTATTCCTCCTTTTAAGAAATATGGTTTCTGTTTTTTTTCCACGGATCTATTTTTATAAGGAGAACCATGAAAGTTTGGAACTCAAAGAATCCCCATAAGTCACTTGGTTAACATTTGAGATATAAAATTAAGAACCACCCCCAGAATATATTTTGGGATAAATTAGACTTTGTATCATCTTTAATTTTTAAAAATTTAATCAAAAGAGCTAAGAAACAGGCCTTGACTAGGATTTCTATTCACAGTCAAGAAAATAGCATACACCGCAGAGTAAATAAATTTCCATCTTCGAATGATTACAAATCCTGCGTTGATATCTTTCAATGGCGTGGGTCAAACATGCATCAACAGTGGGGATCCTTACTGTCAGGAGCAACTTCTCCACACAGTCTGGAGAAACGCTGTGCAAGTGTGTCAGATGAAGCTGGAGGTGCATTTTGTTGCTGAGGACATCCTGGCAGAGGGGACAGCAGATGACCGGCTGCACCGAGTGCTGGGACAGGACGTGCATCTGGATGCGACTTTGGTCCCTACTATTGTAGTTACAATAAGGACACTGATAGAACTGGAAAATATTAAATAAACAGGGCCGCTGTTAGTTCCTGTGGTTTGTTGACTTCGTAGCACTTGAGGTAGTACCGAGGGTTATTTAGATGGCCAATCACGGCGCTTACATACATTTCAACAGCATGGAATCATTTGGGGCTCTGAAACATTTAAAGATATTAAAAGGAAAAAATCCTACAATGAAAGATTTACATGGTTAAGGGGAAAAAAAAATCTATTTACCTGATCGTGGCAGAGTTTACTGTCTCCTGCAGGTTTCGATCTCTTTGGTGCGACATCCTCTTCTTGGGCCAGCAGGAGTGGCGGGGCTGCGCCAGGCACGCTGACTCTTACTTCCTTTTCCGGTGTGAGTATCCCTGATGAGAGGAAGAATAGAGAACTCAATTTAAAAAACGCGAACAATATCACAATCTGAAAAAAAAAAAAGGGCTAAGTTTTTCAAGTCATTGTGGCTTTGATGCCACGGTATCACAGTGACTAACAAACAGGTTTGGATAATGTTATTCTGAAGAGGCAAGACACTGGCCTTAACCGTGACTTCTTAAACAGTCAAGAAAATAGCATAAACATTGCAGAATATATAAGTTTCAAACTACTAATGAATTTTTGTCCACTGAGTGGCCTTGTGAATCCATTTTAAAACATACCCATACCTCACATTTAGACATGTGGCCTTGGAAGCTTCCTCAGTAACATCTGCTCGGAATGCCTACATCATATTAAAGCAAATCTACTTCCATTCTCAAATATCAACTTAGAAAATAATCCTTGTGATGAGTGTTTATTTCTCTCCTAAATTTCTGAGGCACTGCTAAGATTGCAAAATCTAAGAGACTATTTGTAATTTGGAAATGAAAAACAGCAAACGAACAACAGTTTTATGTGATGAATGTGGGCCCCTTAAAGTAGCCATACATTATACATCTGTGACTGTAATTAGTGCTAGACTTTCAAGCTTTCGATGTTTCAGCAATTGGCTGGGCCCGTAAAATGATAGTCCAAACCTCAAGAAGTCCACTGTTTTATGAGGTTAATCCAAGTATTCAGTGTTAAAGACGATTTAAAATTTTGCCTAGATGAGCTATGTAATACGCCCAGGCCTCACACACATCAAAGGAAAGCGTGCAATTCTAATTTCCCAATCTAACAGAAAATTCTTCCCAGCATCAATTTGCCCGATAATATCCTCTGTGCGGCTGGATATTACAGCGACATTCGGTAGGCATGTCACATACATCTCACGACAAACACAAAACCTCATTTACCAGCCATTCCAATCTCATCATAGCACAGCATCATCTGACCTTTTTTCTGGTGTTTATTATGAGTATTTCTAATTTTAACTTTCAATTTTCACCATCTTCCAGTCAATTTGCAACTAAATTATTTCCAGGGTGAGGACACTATCGCTGGACAACTGGGTGCAAATACATCTTGAAATGCAATGAAGCTAAACCATTGATTGCTATCAGACCCCGCGTAAATATATAGTCCAGGTGTAATCTGATTGTATACTGAGCATGAAGATTTATCTTGATTTTTTTAATCCACATACGGTTCATATCAATGAACAAATTGAACCTTATTGAAAAATAACCCAGTTTTAATTTGAAAATAAGGTCAAGGATGTTTGGGAAACAGAAAACTGAAGCAAAACAAAACATTTTCCCCTATTCTGAATAGAGATGTATGTTTCATAACATATAAATAATTTCAAATTTTTCAAATTTAGAAAATAATTTAAAATAAGAAAGAGTCTGAGAAGATAAAAATTTAAATATAATTGAAATCAAATCTTTGAAATGATAATTTTATTACCTTGGTAGATATAGAATTAATACTAAATTTTCAACAAACTTAGTTTTTAAGACACTAGATTTATAGACACTAGATTTTATTTGAATTGATAGATCTGTCCTGAACAACACAAAAAAGTAAACATCATATTCCCTTGGGTAGTTCCTACTTTCCAATGGGGTTCGGTTACTAAAACTCCATTTTAAATTGGTTCTGAAATAAATCATATATTTTAAAGTTTTTACTATGATTGCCTTGAAATGTCAATATCTATATAAGTTAGATCTTTATTTATTTTGAGTGACTGACATAAGCACACTACCAGCAAATTAGGTATTGGGATATTTTATGCAGTATATGAACCTAATACGAAGATATTCAACAAAATCACATTTGACTGGCATACGTGTGGCTCAGAGTAATTCTAATTTGTCATGGCTTGCGAACTACCTGTATTTGGGATGTATTTATATTTAGAATAAACTGAAAAATTTTATGATGTTCATAAAAATTATCAAATATTTGATAAACATTTGTCAAAACCAGGTATGTTTATCTCATCCTTCATGCCGGCATCAACAATTACAGTTTTCATGCTCAAAAGAGAACATACTTCACAGCACTGTTTAAAAAAGGGCTAAAGATGAACATTAAGAAGACAATATGATACGCAGTGTCTGCGAATAAAGTTTCCGAGAGGAAGTGTCGGACCAAGTTGAATAGGGAGCACAAGCAAAGCTCGGTTCCATGACTGTCGCTGACATCAGCAATTATGCATCAACTGCCTTCAACGGTGAGACCGGCTTTCTTTCTTTTTTTAGAAAAGTCCTATCTTCATATTTGTCAAAATGATTCTTTAAGAGAATAGCACCATGTCATATTTACCTATAACTCTCTTGTGCATGTAGTAGAAATGGATATGACCAAATAAGTTGATGAATTCCCTATGCTATCAAAAATCGCTACACAGGAGTGAAGAAAAAAACCCAGGATTTTCTTGGCTCATATAATGTATGTGATATCATATTATACATACCATATATGTGTAATAGAACTCAGAATCTGTCTGATGACATGTAGCAGCCCAAGAAGGCACAGTAGAACGGCTCCTTTGGCCTTCTGAGACTAACTATTTCTGGGAGCAGACAGCTGCATCATTTTTCCAGCTGAGCAGCTGGTGGGTTTGAACCATGGACCTTGTAGTTAGCAGTCCAAACCTGAGCCCACAGTGCCACCATGGTTCGTAACCATTTATAGTGTGCATTTTATTCTAATATTGGTACTATAAAAGATATTTTTTAAAGTTGTTATTGACTTCCCGGTTAGCAACATTTTGTTAACCTCCTTATTAGTGCACACATTTGGTATATTCAATACCACATATCTTAAAAAATATATTGATCTTATTTTCATGCTTATTGATATTCAGCAAAAACATAACTGGCTTTGAATTTAGAGACTTTCCATGAAGAAAGAGAGCAAAAGTTAAGTCTTAGAATCACAATCACATAATGTTGCAATAAGAACTGCGTATCATATTCTGCCCAATATACATCATCTTCAACATTTTTTAGTTAATTGACTTTGTTAATTAGACCATGTATTCAGTGTCAATCTAAAGATTACTTTACCTCAGATTATAATGAGATTCTAAATAAAAGGCTGGACCTCAGAAAAGCACATCATTGATAAGATGAGGATGTAGAAAACTGGGATATGATAACATAGGACAGAAACAGATCCTTGTGAGGAAGGTGTGTGTCGGTGAGTTCGCACAGATACTGGAAGTTACCGGTACATGGTACGCAGGTCTGCTTTCCCCTCTCGGAGGTGCTATCCCAGGTCCCCAAGTACTCCTGGGTCATTATAGGAAGTCAACGCTGGAGCTTTTCCTCCTGAATTCTCATGTCCAGTAAGTGGTTAATATTTTTTTAAAGGCTAATTAACCTTAGGAAGGTTTTGATTAAATTTTATGGTTACTCATAGTTACGTCCGAAACTTTATTAAAGATACCCCTGTTCCGATTCTAGGCAAAATTATTATACAGAATCTTTATTTATTTTGTATTGTGCAGGACATCACTGCATTTTTTGAAAAACACTGTCATTTTAATGCATTAACTAAAAAACGAAGGCTAATTACAAATAAGTACCACAAAATAGATGAGTCAATGATTATCTGTCAGTGATAGGATTATTTAACTTGCATGAGATTGCTAATATAAAAATGACATAATTCATTTCAATTCAGATGACGCCTACTTAATAATTCCCAATCCCTAAAATACAGAAGGCTGTAAAATGGTTTATACCCATAATAAGCGAGGAAAATCCAATAATACACATATACTCAAAGCCAAATTTGAAAATGCAATAAAAAATACTGAGTTATTATTTATGAATCAATGTAGTTGACAAAGTTTGAATAATATCAAACTTGAATATCACAGAAGCTGTTATTCAACTCCAAACAATTCTAAAATTATAATTACGGGTATGCTATTCTTTCTAATGAGACTAGAATGAAAGGATAATTTTAATTGCAATAATGAAGGTTAATTTCCATCTTTCCTCATGTTTACTCCTTTATTAAAAAGCGGTCCCCTTAGCCATGGCAGAGACATATTACATTTTCAATGCAAATGTATTAATCTGGATAAACTCTATATTAATTCTTGTACTGCACAGAGTTATAATTTGGATTATAATTAATCTAAAGTGGCACTAGATTTAAATGACAATATAAATGAGGCATTAGGAGGCTTTTCTATTATGAATGAATATTCAACAAATATAACCTGCATCTTGCCAAGTCTCATTTCAGAAGCTGTAGTCCTAGAGATTAATGCCAGCAACACAAACAACAGCTTCCACAAACATAGTCTTCCTAACATGTCAATGCCTTCCTGTTGAAAAAACTCGGTGTTAAAGTGGGGTCACACTGTTCCCTCATCTAAATTATGAAGATAGCGATTAGCTTATTTTGAAGTGATTTTCCTTGTTTATTCCCATAACAACCATATCCATAAACCAGTTTTTAACGTATTTATAATAGAAGAAAAATAGATACCCTATACATAAGCAGCTATCGAGTGTAAGAAATATTTCCTAAGGACGAAATTCAATTTAGAAAGAGGAACCTCTGTTGGAAAAGTTTATTATTGTTAATTACAAGTCTTCTTCAATGCCAGCAGGTGGCCAGGATAATAAGTATTTGCAAATCGGTAATTGCTTTTAGATGGCCCTTGTTTAAAGTCCACTTCTACTCTTACTCATGTGCATGTGTCTGGAGAGGGGCTTTTAGGGGTTAAAATGTTATTTTAACCGACTATAATGACCTCCATGCTTTCATATTGACCCAGTAGCTGGAACAATGGGCACAAACACGACAGCGGCTGTGAGGAGGGCCCAGGCCAGGCAGGGTGGCGTTCTGTGGTCGCTCGGAAACCAACTGGACAGCTCGCGATGATGACAACGACAACACCCTCTCACATACCGGAGTCCTGTCTGGACAGGAGCATTAGGTGCACAAGGAGAAGCAACGTATGAGGCCATTAGGGAGTGACGGTGTAGGGCAATAAATGGTGCTGGTGGTGAAAAGGATCCAAGCATCTTTCCTCAAAAGGAAGATTAGATTCAATTCCAAGGAGTGTTTAGATTCTATCCTCCATAAGGAACTATGCTATGGAAAAACAAGATTAAAACATAATGGAATTTTCTTTCATCAACTTTTCGAAGTCCCCTCATAGGTTAGACATTTAAGAGCTAGCAGAACCGCATACAGCTAGGTGTCAAGGGCATTCTAGAAAGACTGAAGTGATATGGATCTGTTCCGTGACTTCTTCTGAAGTCAGAGAGGGAGACACTACCATTTCTCTGAGCACGACTGCAAGAAAGCCACCACAGAACGCACGCAGGTTCCCTCCCTCCCTGGAATTAGCCAAGCAACTCCCCTTGAGGAGCAACAGCTTGAAGAACGAATAGAGCCGACCACCTGGCGATTTCCAAACCTTGTTTA
This sequence comes from Tenrec ecaudatus, assembly GCF_050624435.1. Taxonomy (NCBI): domain Eukaryota; kingdom Metazoa; phylum Chordata; class Mammalia; order Afrosoricida; family Tenrecidae; genus Tenrec; species Tenrec ecaudatus. Next base: position 61,670,868 of record NC_134534.1, read on the forward strand.
GATGAAGTCTAGCGGGAATTACCTTGACACTAACGGTTCACTGTGTACTTCAAATTCCTGTCATACTCCTCCGGAGCAAGAAGTGCTGGTGGCTCAGTGGGTTCAGCAGTTGAGCCGCTAACTGCAGGTTCGGCAGTACAAACCCACCATCCACTGAGCAGGAGGACGATGAAGCTGTCTGCTCCTGAGCAGACTTACAGACTTGGGCTCCCTGAGGTATCCCATAGGGCTGCCATGAGTAGGAATCAACTCAACAGCACTGAGTAGCGAGTGATTTTTTTTTGTCCTCGGGAGCAGGCTTGCTGATGTACAACAATGACATCTATTTATACAGCTTTAGACTCCGTGTCACCTGAGAGTCTCCTGATGTAAATCAATTTAGAATTATATATTAGCGAGTATACCCCAGAAGTAAATTTAAATAGCCTTGCCTCCGCTGGGCTCCTTAAAGAAATCTAGCCTGGCACACGCCATGTGGGGGTTGGAGACAGGGAGGCCCTTCAAATGACGTTTGAAGGAGATGCAAAAGATAGGTATTGCAAAGACTGAACTACAAATATGAAATAACTCAGGTTTAGTTATACTTGCATGTAAAAATTATATATTTTTTGGACAGCCAAATGTTTTAGTCCTGGATACATACTTATTTGTATGCGACTGTCACTGGGACTTGAGGGAAAGATAGATGACTACCTGAGACTAATAGGCTTGAACCTGTTTCAGCACTTCTTCTGCTTCAATGAGCCCAACATCATATAACTGGGTATAGCGTGCAGCAAAAGTAGCCAATGCAATATTCATTGCAACCATAGATTTCCATCTCATACATACAAAGCATGGATGAAGTCATATATTTGCCAAATCAAACACAGGAAAAGCCTGAGGTATCCATGCCAGATGCTGGCCGAGGGTTTGTTTGTGCACAAGTAAATGTCACGACACGAAAGTTTGTTTTCAAAGACAGTAGCTTTCATTACTGGGATTTGTCTGTTCCAGAAGATCAAAATTACCCAGCACCTAATCCCTTTTCAATGATATTTCCTCTTTCTTAGGCTGATTCATCTGTAAACTTTTTCACTGGATTTTGTTTGAAATGCCTCAAATAGATGCCCCGAAAAAGGGCACATTCCTGAGTGTAAGTTGTAAAAAGTGGGGGCTGGGGGGGATAATATTTGTGTTTAGGGTTACGTGGCTTGAGGGGGTTGGTGCATATGATTGAATGACAAAATCCAAGTGATATCTAATCCTGAGCTTATGAAAAATTAATATGCCATCAGAGGACTCACCAGTATAGCTAAGATTAATGAAAGGCGCTTAAAAAATTACAAGCACACAAACTGATTTGATTAAAAAATAATCTTGTTGGTCGTCCTGTAATATTCTTCAACTTATCCACATCTATTCTGTCAGATGGTTATGATTAAAAATAGGTCAATGGGAGGCTACTGATAGAAATCACATGCAAAATGCACATGCAATGAATAGTAGGGGGAATGTTCAGACAGTTTAAAATGAAGAAAAGCTTTTAATAAGCTTTAGAAGTGGAGTGGGGGGAGGCAAAGGAAAGGAGGATTGTAGGCAACGGGAGTGAGGGTAGGCGAAGTGAATAATCCTCGCATCTTACCAGCATCTTTATTAGAGTTTCTGTTTTCACTATTGTCTCTCTCACTTGTGTCTTTCTCATCATCTTCAGTCACTGCTGTAGGCTTAATAGCTCCTTCTGCTTCTTCACTTGGTTCTTCTGCTAAGAAAGGCAGATCCATCAGTAGGTTGGAAAACCCCAGAGAAATGCACACTAAAGTAGCCTAGGTGCTCATTTGAGGGTTTCCTTGTTTACAAAGCATTGCAGATATTCCCACTCCAAACCCAGCACAAATCCATTCCGAAACCCATGTTGGGACACACAGGCGGCTCAATACAGGGCTTCAGATTTTAGGTCAATGTACAGACTACGTTGTGCACACAATCAAAAAAAATTCGTTTTCAGTGAAGTTTTAAAAACCTGTAAAAGTTTTGAAAGGGGGTGTAAGGTAATTCTGGAATTCCAAAAGTAGAACCTTGTACCAACAAAGGTTCACTGTTCCAAGGGCTTGGGTAGGTGGCAGATGAGGCGAAATGCTTAGGGGGAAAAGCTTTAGTAGTGTGAGACTAACACATTCAATACAAAACAGGCTCTAGTTTCGTCTTCAGCCACCCCCCTCCCCCCACCCCTCAGACTCCAGAGGAATTCATTTGCTTTTTCAATTGTTGGGATCCTTTCTATCTGTAGGGGGCGCTACAGAAGGCACAGGGCGTAACAAGGTAAACTTCTCTGACAACAGCCTCACCCCACACCTCATTCACGGGTTCACACCAGCTAGATTACATGGAAATCCTTATAGTAACTCAACCCTATTTAATTATTCTGTAAATCTTAGCTATGTCGCTGCTGGTGGATTAATCTGTTTATGCAGTTAGCCTCTATGCTGGGGCTGTGTAGCACTAATCCGTGAAAGACCCACTGTTCTCTTTCATCCTGCGATCATTTGTCTCTCACTGTGCTGATGTCACATTTTAATGAATTTTTAGCAATCTGAGTAATGCCAGATAACCAGGCTCACAACTCCCCACAGCATGGCATGCTGTTTTCATTGCTGCACAAAAAATAAAACAGGAAAAAAAAAAGCATATTCCCCTGTTCAGGTAGGAATTACATAAATTAAGAGAAGAAGGTAAAATGGGATTTGAAGCACCAGGCTGCTCAATTTCATAAAATCTTTAATGACCATATAAATTAACCCTGGAAAGGCAAAAGGTCATCACCACACATTTGCATACACTCTTCTATTTGCTTTTGATAAGCAGAGCTTTTATGCAGAGAACATGATACAATTAACCCTTCAATAACCATACAAAATGCTGCCATGGACATTTTAAGTGTCGGGCATTAACTGAAAATTACACACTGCATAAAATTTTCATTGCAAATGCTATAGTGATTGAAAGGGGAAATCGTGGTCCTCTCCACACCCCATGTTTTATTAATAATGTTCTGACAGCAGAATGAAATATCCACTGTCATATGTAGCAGCTGAGCACCAAAAAAAAAAAAAAACCAACCTCCTCTTGCCTCTCTTGCCAGACAGGCCTGCTCTGCAACTGAGTGAACAGGGAAACAACAGAGGGGACGGTTGTGGGCTCCGTGGGAAACTCCACTCCGAGGAGCTAAGGGGAAGATGAGGTTGTTTAACAAAGTCGAAATACGAGTTTGTGGAAAGCGTGAGGCCTCCAAAAGGCATCACACAAATCCATTTATTCCATTTGTCCTTTTGCCTCTCTGCACAAAAGCAGAGGTATTTAAGCATCAGGGGCTGGGAAAGCTTCAGGTCCCAGCAAATACGCCTGGAAATTTTACTTAAAGAAGAGAAGAACCAATATTACTTTTTGGCTTTAGCCTGCTTCCCAATCCCCATGCAGTGGCAGTTCCTGATTAAACAATGACGCCTTCCTTCTGGCTAGAGAAAGGTGGCTGGGCTTGGTTGGGAGCTACACGGCTGGGCTAATGCCTGGATTGGGATGGGTCCCTGCAAAATTTGCCCCCAACGCCAAATCTAATGTCAGGTCTTCAGATGAGGACGGCCTTTGACCATGACTTTTCAACTCATCGTGCACAGGGCTGCTAGGCTTCTGGAGCTAGATTTACTGTACTTTTCCCCCAGGGCTGGGAAATGAAGTGTCAGAGTGCTACTGAGTGCCCTTATCTTGAGGGGACATAAAATTGTAAGGGGCATCACAACTCACATTAATAAAACATTGTGTGTCAAGAGGAGAAACAGAACATTATGAAGGTACTAAAAGAAAAGCTACAGTCTAATCTGGGTCTCATCAGACAGTTGGTGCAGGGCCCTCTTCTTCATTTCTGGTATGTGTTTTAAGTGTGAGAGAAATTCCCAGACATGTTCTTCTATACATCACTGCGGTGTCTGACCTCAACCTGACCCTGGCAACAGTTTGAGAAATCTGGATGTGAACAAAGACTCTGTGTCAGCAGCAGGGGAGACTGTGGGATAGACTCTCCCCATCAACTTAATCGCAAACAGCAGGTCTGAGGCCAGAACTTTGCCCAGCTCCTCCAAGGCACAACACAACCTTTAGAGGTGGATTTGCCTGCAGTACCCTGCCTCCTTCGTTCTTTTTTTCTTTTTCTGGTTCTTCCTTTGAAGTAGGCAGGCAATTAGCTCTAATGCCCCAGCAATTCAGACCTGTTTTGTGGTTTTGAAGGGGAAAGCTGTTTATTACAGGTAGGCTCTTTGGAGCCATAACAACTTTTCCAATTTTTAATCATGCAAAAAATAATCAAAAGGTCACTTATATACATCATAAAGTTTAATATAAGTCAGGGGGGGAGAGAGGCCCAGTTTTGCTCTCAAAGAGAGTTTTAGAATGAAATTGACATTTGTTTTTATAAATCGACTTTATTATAGTCAAAAGCCTGACTACAGGGAGAAACCACTTAGAATTGTGGATTGGTTTGGGGGCAATGGAAGGAGGTGACTACCTTCTCCTAGTCACGTACCACATGTCATCCATTGTACAAAGCTATAAAATGTAGCATGCCTATAGGGAAAAAAATAACCTTAAATTTAGCTATTGAATATGAAAGAACACCTTAGAATTGAGGAAAATGCATTGCATAACATTCTACGTTATAGACGCTCAAGCAGTTCTCATTTTTAAAAGGACATGTATCTACTAATATATGTCATAACAATAAAAATGTATAGTAGTTCATACTGTTGTCTATTCACAGTATATGTTTCTTATTTATTGTATCTCATGCAGAATTAAAAACAATATGTGATTATATATTAAACTTCGTGATATGCCTATATATAAGCTTAAATGTGCATTTGGGTTCATTAGCACTTCCCAATTTTCAGAAAAATAATTATGTATCCTTAAATGGTTCAAAATAACAGAAACACAAAATAATACTAACCTGGCATTATAGAAGTTCAGTATCATTTCCCCATAATTTAAAATATTCCTAAAATATTCATCTCCATGAAAGAAAAGTTTTGAATAACAAGATTAGACTATTATTTTTTGGAACAATTAAAAATTATTGAGAAAGCTCTATTATTTAATTCTATGAAATTAAAGAATAGTCCTATTTCTGTACAAATCAACTTCAGTGCTGACCCTCAGAAATAAGCACTGCTTCCATCACTCTGCTGTACGATTAGGCCTGGGGAATCCCTTTTCTGAGCCTTCTAAGAAAAGCATTAAGTACTTTTAGGCACATGCAGTGACTATGGAAAGAGGATGCCAAGGATAGTAACTTAAACAACTGCAGGCTTATATATAGGGAATCTATTGAGTGTAAGACATCTGGTTTATAGGAATTCTTTCCTGTAAGCTTCCATAGTCTCCCTGACCCTAGCTAGGCCCTCCCTGCTCAAATCAATTCCCCATATGGTTTACTTAAATCTGACTTCTTACTTCAGCGATGACCATCACTTAAAAAGAAAAGGCTCGGCATGGTGAGCATGGCAAAAGCACCTCCCAATCTGCTCCACGCCTACCTCTCTAGTCTCTCTCACATTGCTTCACTTCCTATTAAGTGCTTCAAGCCCAATAAAAGTGGGTGTCAAACTTTAGGGATTCAGAATCACTCAGAAGAGTGTTGCAATAAAGATTTGTGGCTCTCCCCTAGAAGCTCTGATTCAGTAAATTTGGAAGGAGGCCTGACACTCAGCATTTCTACATGTGTGCAAGTGACGTGGATGGAGTTGGGACGGAAATAATGTTTTGTGAATCGTGGCTTAAGAGAAGCCAGCTACTCATAACTCCTCACAAATAGGTACTCCTTGTCTTGCTCTTGGAGTCCGTTGCACATCTCCACCCTGCCATCTACAGTCTCTCTCTCTGAAAGATGCCTCTCAGTCCCCATTGCTGCGATCTCCTTGATTTAAAAAAAAAAAATAAAGTCTGAATACTGATGTGCATCTGATCTTCGTCCTAAGTCTTCTGATCATCTATAGCTACACCCTTCCTTCCCCTAGGTAATTTCATCGAGACACATGGCTTTAAATTTAATGTTTCCACTCAAATGGTTAAAAACCATATACAACTGATTATATTCAAATCTGCTCCTCACTCAACACACCTCCTAATTTTACCCTAGACTTCACCATCTCAATTAATAGTACCACCAAATGGTAAGAGTCATCTTTGACACTTCTCTTTCCCTCTCAAACACCCAAGTCATCCCCAAATCCCAAACCCACCGCTGTCTAGTCTGTTCCGATTCATAGTGGCCGTATGCGGGTTGCCAGGTCTATGAATCTTTACTGGAGCAGAGTGGAGGGCTGGGGCTGTGGAACCGCTAACCCATGTCATCAGCCGTCCAGTAAAACTGATGATTCCTAGTTTTCTTCCTCAGGTGGTAAGGTCTAAAGAAGAATGTCATCAATGGAGATGTAGAAAAGAGGAGGGAAATGGTTTTGTAGAAAATAGAATTCCATTTCTATTTATGGGGTTTGACTTCCCTTGAGGGTTTCTAGTCAAAAATATCCGGAAAATGTATGATGGAGATATCACAGCCTCAAGCTTCACAAAGAGATTGAGGTAAAGCTGTCAATTTGGGGTCTTTATTTACAACGCACTAACAAAAGGCACGGGCACAAAATGTTTTTTTGCTTAATGGTTTGGTAGTAAGTCTTGACGTTTGCCATATTACTTCCAATTAGATCATTTGCAAAACATTTGGTCAAGTTTGCCCTGAAGAAGGGAGATTGGGTTTATGCCATTCTATCTCCAATAGCATTGTCCTTGGTCTTCTCAAGCTGCCCTTTGAAGTTTCCTGTCAGCTCCTAGAGCCCAGTCATGTCTTCCATTTACCTTGGCTACTTTACAATTGAGAGCAAGTGTCAGTCTCTTCTGACCTCCACTTTGATCTTTTCTTTCTTTCCTCTCCTCTTCATGACCCTTTTGCCTTCTTCATGAGAAATGTTCTTCATGTCCGACCCCAGCTCATCGAGTCTGCTGTCATTAACATGGATTACACGAGGAAGAACTCAGCATAAGGATCGGAGGAAGGCTTCTTAACAACCTGCAGTATGTAGATGACACAACCTTCCTTGTGGAAAGCGAGGGGTGGAAGTGCTTCCTGGAGAACATTAAGACTGCAGCCTTCAGCATGAATTACAATTCAGTAAGGAAGGTCCAAGTGCACGCGTGTTGATATGGCTAGACTCAACCCATTCAGTTCCACAAATCACCAGAGGTAACACCACCAAACCAACTTGCTTGACTTAGGGTAAACGAAGTATCTGGTTTATTGACTGTTCTTTGGTATAAACTGACTGAGTAAATGGTCATTGTGTATACATCTAGATAGAACTAAGAAAGCACCATGTAGACATCACTTGTTCTTTAAGGAGTTACTTTGCATGTGTTTCAAATACTGCATATATTTCATTTTACTTCTCAATTATTTATACACAGAGGCTGATCAAAGCAGTTCCAGACTTGCTTATTACATAATTTAGGAGCCCAACATAAAATTTAGGATGAGGTGCAATTTTAGAAAAGAATGGATCAATTACCTGAGGTTAATCTTAACTGTTGCCCTGTACCGTCGTCGTCACAGGTCCTGGCTCCCAAGGAGGCAGCTTCTGCAAGTGCGTCAGAACACAACGTCAGCGGTACTCTCCTAACAACCGGTTTCAACATCACTCTAAATGTGGCTAAAAACCAAGTAGCCCTCCACTGAGTCTCTACCCACCTTACCTTCTACTAAGTAGTAGTTGACAAAGTGATTCCCATGCACAGCAGAGTTATATTTAATGCTGGATGATCAACAGCACACACACACACACACACAATATAGTACACTATAGATAAACTTTAGAGCCCAAAGAGACAAATTCTGATTTTTATCTCTTGGCTACCTGGTCAAACGTATGGACAATAGGAACAAATGAACGGTTGGCAGAGAATGGGTGTGTTTTCCTAGCAGACAAATAGTAGCACAAACTCTAGATCATAAGAATACATAATTACAACTGTGGCACTTTCTATAAATGATGAGCATAAGGACTCTCGACTATAAATTAACAAGGAGGTTTTGAAAGGGAGTCAATGGAAGATTAAAACAAGAAGTAAGAGAAAAACATAAATCCAGAAATGGGTTTGGGGCTCATACTAAATCCTAGCTGCAATATAAGAACAGTTCGATCTTACACTACGGTCCAGTTCAATACTCCCCCTCAGGAAGGAAACACAGATAGGGTACCATAGCAAAGTGTGCTGAAGAGTAGATGGTGTCCAGCTATCAGATACATAGAATCTGGGCTCGTAAAGACTTGTTTCCAAACAAACAGCCATCTAAGTGAGATGTCAAACAAGTCCACATGGCAGAAGCACACTAACATCAATGACTGAAAGATTGTAAATCATATAACCCAAAGTATCCGAGTCTAAATTGTGAGAGTGTGGTTTGCAGAAGGCTATGGATGACAGTGGGAGCCCGAGATAGATCTGTGGGATCTACATGGGAATTTGATTAAGCCTCCAGGGATTTCCCTCTATCCATAATAGGGGGGTGGTGGTGGGGGGTGGTAGGAAACAGGTTACCAAATAGAGTGCATGGAGAGATGACGATAGAAGACCAAAATGGTAAGCCTGACTTAAATGGTTAAAGCCATTTGACTTAAATGGTTAAAGTCAGTTAAATGGTTAAAGTCAGTTGATCGCCCCTCCGAGGCATGTTTTCAACATTTTCTCATTTTTTTCATTTGTTTTTATCGGGGTTTATCTCAGAGGTGTTTTGTCATCAAGGGTCACCCTTTGGGATTTTTGTTATATGCTTTTCAGTCTATGAAACTAGGATTGATGAGCCTATGGGGACAGCAAATTGAATAAGGATTTCCGGGGAGTCCAGTGGTGGTGGGGGATGATGGGGCAATAAAAGGGAGCTGATGTCAAGGAGTTCTAGAAAGAAAAGAATGTTTTGAAACTGATTGTGGTGATGGTTGTACAATATTTCTTGATGTGATTGAAGTACGGAATGATATACATATGTTAACCCCCAATATCTTTTTTTTAAAGAACAAATACATATGATACTTTATCTCCAGTCCCTGCTTACCAATCCAGGAGTCATTTCCAAATGTATTTCAGCATTGACCCCTAGCAAGTATTTTACTCTTAAGGTTCCCCTTCTTCCTCTGGGCCCCTCTCTGGACTTTACACTTGATCAATGTCGTCCCCTTTCTTTTGGACGCCCCTTTGGTCTTCTCTCATAAACTTCTATTATTTACTCAAAACCCCAAACAACGGCTCCATTCTCCATCTCTGTGTTCCCAGAACAATTAACCTATATATTTCACCACTTATCCTGATATATCTTATATTTTAATTGATAAATATATACTTCCTCATTAGATTGTGAGAGTCTCAAGGGCACCTTTCCTTTTTTTAAAAAACATTTTATTAGGGGCTCATACAACTCTTATCACAATCCATTCATATACATACATCAATTCTATAAAGCACATCTGTACATTCTTTGCTCTAATCATTTTCAAAGCATTTGCTCTCCACTTAAGCCCTTGGCATTAGGTCCTCTTTCTACTTTCCCCTCCCTCCCCTCTCCCCACTCGCTCATGAGCCCTTGATAATTTATAGATTATTATTTTGTCATATCTTGAAGGGCACCTTTTCATCCACACATATTCTCAACTAAAATCAGAGTGAGATTTATCAATATCAATTAGGTTGCTTTTGTTTTTATTTTAAATACTACTGTGCACCCTACATTCCTGAAACAGATGAGCCTAAGGATGAAATTTTGTGACAGCTTCCTAGATTCCTGGATCTCTACACTTGGCCCTATTTTAATAATACAGAACACACTTCATGATTCTTATTTCTGAGGTGTGTATGTGCATGAGAGAGAGATGCTTATTAATTTTCAGGAAAATAAATAGCATTTATCAAAGGACCATCAGCACTCCTTATTCGAATATGCTCATGCGTGTATCAAAATCTATTGGTATTAGTGTTACAGTGTATACATGCCTGGGTTTATTCCAAACAAAAGGTGTTCAAACACGACTCTAATCAGTGGATGGCTGATTCAAGCTTATACACTTGGCCCACTCTCTTTAGGTGCTTTCCATACATATATAACTTTTTGTGCCATGTAAAATTATTTTTGATTTTGAGGTCAATAATATCGTAATTTTAACAAAACTCAGTAGACATTTTCCCAAGTCACGGAAACATTGCAACAGTTTGTAGATGGATCAAGTATTTTCAGGCTACAGAACGATTTCAAAGATGTGCCAAGAGAGACAAGATGATTGACTGACTGATTACCCATGCAGAATGAAGTAACCGTGGCTCCAGAAAGCCATGGAAGTAACCATAGAGTTACCTTTGATGTGTTAGCTACTGAAGATGGGATTTCAAATGGGATAGCAGTGTCAATTTCAAGTGAGCATCATGGTTGCAGCAAATGTCTGGCTCTATAGGTGCCAGACGGATTGCACGAAGACTCGGTAGTTCAACGAACTGATCTTTCTGTACATTTTTTTTAAAGCAAAGCCAAAGCTAATGTGGGTGATTTTGTGGAATGAACCATAATTGGAGATGAGTCTTGGATTTACTAATCTGATCCAGAAAACAAGACCCAATCAACTTCAAGGGGATCTACCAGACCTGGGGTCTGCAAACTTTCAACAAGGAAGAGCCAATCCTGTCCTTAATAATTTTTTTTAATTGAGAGCCACAAATATAATTTTGCAAACAGATGAAACCACTATTATCTGAATACTAATTCTTCTAATTTTTTTTCAATTTTACTTCAGAGTCACATGTACTACCCAACACCACGAATTAAAGGCACCGGGGTCCGTTTTGAAGATTCAAAGGGCTAGCCTTGATCCGTTGTTGAAGGACCCAGGGCAGTCTGGGAGCACCTGATGAAGAGAAGGGTACTGAAAACTGCACTGCTGACAAAAAGGTCGGGGAGCTCCCCCACGCCCCCATAGCCACAGCACCCTTGCCCATTCTTCCAGGGGATTCTCCTGTGAGACATTGCTGTGGGAAACCTTACTGTATCCGTCCTCCAACCCTAATATTAGCCCTTCAGCCTCCTTTGTGCACCACCGCCACGCCCCCAACTCACAGACTATGGAAAACTAGCACGATTTGAATTCTATGAGAATGCTGAAACTGATATTTAGAGGTGATGTAAATCAGAGGACAGAATTCTTCAGGAGAAGGTTAGAGAGATAGAAATACAATCTCTCAGACGTACGTAGAGGTAGATGGAGGGTATGTGGAGAAACAGTAGCTTCACCTTTTAATATTTTTGAGTGATAAAGATTTCTCTGACTTTGTAGAAATATTTTCTGGTGTGTCCTTGTGTAAGCACCTCAGTGCGTCACACGCACGTGCTTCAGCAGCCAGCAGAAGTCAGTTCATTTGACCAAATGACCTGCTACTATTAAAGATGATTAAGTTGGGGAAAAAGACAGTTTATTGAGTGCTAAGCTATTTGCTTAGAAATAATAATTTAATCATCACAGCCAAATAAAGACAGCTATAAATCCCTATTTTACAAATCAGGAAACTGGGACTTAAAAAGGAGCAGGCTTAGAAATGGCCCTAGGACATCAAGCTTGTGACGGAGCCTGGAATGAGCCCAAGCAAGGCGGCCTCGTCTCAAACACTGCACAGTTCTACAAGCATGGTATTTGGGAAGCAATATAGATTGTCTTCGTCTTAAAAAACAAAACCCCTTACTACCTTCAAGTCCATTTCCATACAGTCACCCTCCCGGGAAGAGGAGGGCTACCACCGAAGGTTTATGAGGCTGCCAGTCTTAGGTGGGAGCAGGAAGCCTCACTTTCTACTGCAGAGCGACTGTGAGTGCTGACTGCTGATCTTTCAGTTACCATCGCCCCGTATAACCCACTGTGGCCTCACGGCCCATTGTTTTCCTGATCTTAGCGAGTGCCACAAACCAAGTTGGGGTTGGAGGTAGGGAGAAAGTGATTTATCATTAATTCTGTTAGGATTCTGCTAGATCACAGGGTATGTGCATTCCTTGGGTATAAAGTGTAATTGAATAACAGTGTCGTGCCATTTGATAGTGATTTAAGAAAATGCACAAAATGTCCAAACCAGAAATAGTTATGTAATCTCCCAAATTAGTTCACAGAGTACTTGGAGAAGGCTCCAATAAGAGAGAATGTGCAAACAATTTCACAAAGGAATGTAGTTCAACATGTTATAGTATTCTTTTTAGATCCCCTACAATGCAGTTTCATTTATACAAGGTATAAATATTTTAATAAAAGCTTTTAACTTATCAAAAGAACTGATTAATCTATACTTTTCTGCCTATGTAAAATGAAATGTTTAAACCTAGTAATGATACATCAATTCTTGCAATATTTCACTTTCATAATTGCTCTGTAATAACAAATCTGACTGCAGTTAACACAATCTCTTTTGCTGGTGACTTAATTAGATTACTAATTTGTGTTCCCAAGCACCTGACCTTCTTGTTTAACACTATTTAAAAATAGTAGCACTGACTCAGCTTATCCAGCATTCTACCCTATTCTATCAATTTGGTGATAATACATTTGAAAATGGTACTGAGTTCCTCTATTTTTCCACACACAAGGTGACTGATTTTTCTTATAGGAGTTATCACAAAACTGGCCAAAGGTAGAGCTAGGACATATCCCACACAGGGCATTTCCAGGAATGGCTCTCTAACCACCATAGTAGGATTCTGACCACATTTCTGAAATTAAAAAAAAAAAGTTTCTCTCCTTTTGATTCTAAAATTATTGTCTTTTGGGTAGCCGTCTTCTAGAAACTAACATGATCGAGTTACTGCGAATCACCTACTTCTTGGCCTTACTAAAACGGTCACCTTTGAAGAGCCAAAGCTTGATGCTTACATTTTCAGTGGTCCCAATTCCTTTAAATGATGGGAATCAAAGTCTTCATGACTCTCCTACCCATGGATTTCTACAACTACTCAAAATTATATCTGTTTCATTACTCCTCTTTCATTTTCCCATCGGCTTATACCAAACATTTATTTTTCAGACATTTGATTTGGATTCAGAATTACCAAGTTCCTACCTGACACAGTTTTTCCTTACTAATTATAAAATTTTCAATGATAATTATTTTACAGTTACATACTAAAAATTTAATGGTCAGAGGAAGACTTGACATTTTTATGTATGTATGTATTTATCACTTTATTGGTAGCTCATACAGCTCTTATCACAATCCATACATCCACTGTGTACATTTGTTGCCATCATCATTCTCAAAGCATTTTCTTTCTACTTGAGCCCTTGGTATCAACCCATTTTCCCTCCCCCACCCTCCCTACCTCATGAACCCTTGACAATTTATAAATTATTATTATTTTCTTTCCTGTTTTACACTGACCACTGTCTCCCTTCACCCATTTTTCTGTTGTATGTCCCCCCACCCTGGAATGGAGTTTATATGTAGATCATTGTGATCGGTGCCCCCTTCATCCCCAACCTTCCCCTGCTGCTCCTGGTATTGTTACTCCCAATATTGGTCCTGAGGGGTTTATCTGTCCTGGCTTTCTTGTGTTGTGAGCTCTTATCTGTACCAGTGTACATGCTCTGGTCTAGCTGGATTTGTAAGGTAGAATTGGGTTCAAGATAGGGGGGAGAAGGGTTTAGGAGAGGAGATGGGTCAGTCAGGGTGTGAGGTAGTACCGATGAAGAACACAGCTTTCCCCCAGATTCTGGATGCTTCCTCCCCCCAACTACCATGATCCAAATTCTACCTTGCAGGGCTGGATAGGGCAGAGGTTGTACACTGGTACATATGAGGGCTAGAGGCACAGGGAATCCAGGGTGGATGATACCTTCAGGACCAAGGGTGTGAGGGGCGATGCTGGGAGAGTGGAGGGTGAGTGGGTTGGAAAGGGGGAACTGATTACAAGGATCCACATGTGACCTCCTCCCTGGGAGAGGGACGGCAGAGAAGGGGGGGAAGGGAGACTCCGGATAGGGCAAGATATGACGATGTATAAATTACCAAGGGCACATGAGGGAGGGGGGAGCAGAGAGGGAGGGGAATAAAAAAGAGAACCTGATGCAAAGAGCTTAAGTGGAGAGCAAATGCTTTGAGAATGATTGGGGCAGGGAATGTATGGATGTGCTTTATACAATTGATGTATGTATATGTATGGATTGTGATAAGAGTTGTATGAGTCCCTAATAAAATGTAAAAAAAGAAAAGGGAAAAAAAGAAAATGATTAGGGCAAGGAATATACAGATGTGCTTTATACAATTGATGTATGTATATGTATGGATTGTGATAAGAGTTGTATGAGCCCCTAATAAAACGTTAAAAAAAGAAAAAAAAGATAGTGAGGGGTAGGGAGGAGGAAACATTAAAGAACTAGAAAGTTGTATGTTGTATGCTTCATCAGTGCTATACTGCACTGGCTTGTCTCTTCCTTTTGACCCTTCTGTGAGGAGATTTCCAATTATCTACAACTGGGCTTTGATAAGATTTTTTGTTCTGGGTCTTTGATTCCTGCTACCTGGTCCCATTGACACCTCATGATCACACAGGCTGGTATGCTTCTTCCATGTGGGCTTTGTTGCTTAGTAAGCAGAGAATTTTACGTTTAAGAACTTTGATTGTAATTCAGGAATAAATCTAAAATGTAACTGATGATCTAAACATCCAAGTGCTTTTTATAGTGTTATAAACAAGATTTGGGAAAGATTCAGCACGTCATTTGACAGCTAGAATTTTAAAACTCCCAGTATAGTATTAAGTTGAAGTTCCCTACAAGACAGCCTACACCCTACCCCCACCCACTGACATAACACATTACACAATAAAGTATGTCACTATTCTTAGCAAAATGTTTCACATATAAAACAAAATAGATGTCACTAAAACATGGTAAATTGAAAGCCACTTAGCCTAAAATATATTAGAAAGATAAATATATCTTATCTAATATATCTAAATATATTAGAAAGATAAATATTTTTTCTGCATCTATGTAATATTTTTAATTCCATACTTTCATTCATTTCTCCATATAAGATTCCTTTTTACTTCTGATTGCTTTGAAATAAAAAAAATCAGACATCACCCCTATAATTTCAAGATAGCATCGTGGTCCCATCTACCAACAAATGACCTAATTAAGGTCTCTGGCATTTTCCTTAATCTCTCTTTATATTTTGTAGCATCATTTTCCTCCTCAGTGTACTGGGTTAGCTTGGAAGGGTTGCTCATCAGCAACGACTGAACAGGTCTGCATACTGATCACTGTTCACAAATAGCCTTTGTTCGTGCTACCCAGGGGCCATTTACTTCATCCCTTTGCTTCTTACCTCACTCACTGCCACAGAGTTGATGCCGACTCCAAGGGAATAGGATGGGGTAGAACTGGCCCCTGTGAGACTGTTATCTATTTAGGGAATTGAAAGATCTATCTTTTCTCCAAAGAGTGGCTGGTGGTTTCGAAGTGCTGACATTGAGGTTAGCAGTCCAACTTGTAACCACTAAGCTACCAGGGTTTCTCTCTGATCCCAAAGCTAGTTTTCAATCCATGAAATGCAGTACCTTGTACCTACCAAACCAGCTGCCACTGAGTTTACCATCAAGTCTTTCTGCTTAGTGGACACAACTTTCTAATACGTTCAAGCAGCCGAGAGCATTAACCTTTCGCACCATGTAGGAACGCTTTTTTCTACTACGGCTACCAAGTTTTCATAGTCGTTCAAAAGCTTTTCAACAATTTTAAATTTAAAAATCAATATAATAAATTGGTATAACCCCCCCCACCCACACACACACACCAATACCCCCAGTCTTCCCTTTAACTTTTTCAAAGACTCCTTCAAAGTCACCATTTGTCCTCAGAGTAAAGTCACACTGCTTTTTGTCAGTCATGGTGCTTGATTCTTGAATGTTCAAAAGCTTCCATAAATTCTCAAATTATTTCACCTTCTATAATGGTAGGTTCCTCCCTTCAAGACTGCACTGTTTTTCAAATTAAGTACAATAATTGTAGAGCTGAATCTCTTCTCAATTCCTTTTAAAATGCTTTCTAGGATCAGAATGCTTTCATGATTCCCAAGATTCCACTTGGATCACATTCAATGTGTTATTTGTGCATATTCCTTTGGAATCACTTTCCCCAAAGGCATCATTTATTTAGTCTCTGCTGTTGAGAATCCAGGTGAGCAAGCAACCTCTGTGTTGAAATAATGGTCACAAGTTTATAACCAACTGGGATTCAGTCCCTTTGCTTGAAAAGTTAGAGTGTGCATCAAAAGTTGAGATATCAGTGGCATAAAAATGCCTACTTCGGTTGTAACTATCTGACGCATAGAAGACTGTCTTACTAAAAGAAGTGTTTCGTGAGAAATATGGGGAACACTCCTCTACGTAGATAATGTGGAGGAAAAAGAAAACAAAACCAAAAATATGACATTGGGGACCAAATACAATTGGTTTTGAATTCAGCACCACCACCTTTTAGTTATTTGATTCTGAGCATTTTATCTGTTTGAAATTCAGGTCCTCCATGTGACTAGGAAATCAGAAATGCCAGATGCAAAGTGCAGCCAAGAGCAGCATAAAGAATCTAAAGCATGCTTAGTGAAGAAAATAGCTGTGCTACATATGCTCTTCCCTGCCTTTCATTTATCCCACTAAACACGAATTATTCAAGTGAAAACCAAACTCCCGGCCATTGAGTCAATGCTGGCTCTCAGTGGGCCCCCCGTAGCTGTGACTGTTACAGGAGTAGAAAGCTCAGTCTTTCTCCAGAGGAGCTGCTGGTAGTTTCGAACTGCTGACCATGCAGACTGCAGTAGAGCACCAGGGCCCCTACATTCATGTAAAAGACAAGATCAATTTGGGAATATGGTTTTTTAGATTATGTTTATATGCGACCATTTTGTCCATTGCTGATTTAGGGTTCAGAGCTTTGAATATATCACTATTATTTGTGCAAATATTTTGAAAGAGTAAATGTTAAGAAGACTAAATATTCATTTCCTACACAATGCAATTTGAAAAATTATAAATCTCTAGCCTATTTTCAACATGCTGCTGTAAAAATGATCTCTGTACCAAAAAGATATAAGGACAGAAGATGGACTCAGATGGACAGGTAGTGCTGACACAAATGAGCCCAAAGGGATTTTTTGTTTGTCTGTATGGTTTTGTTTGGCGGAATCCTCATGCCTGCCACCATAAACACCACCACCAACTCATTCTTAAAGAAAACACTGGGCAAGAGGTCACAAACCATCTCAGAAAGTACAGATCAACAAATTTAACAAGTCTCCAAGACTTGGAAAATCTCCATGTACACAAACATTGTTTTTGAGTAATTTTCTCGATTAATCCTCACACTACAGTCAACTCAATTATATGCCCTACTGAACATATCATGATTATCCAATGCACTTGTTGTTGTTTTTTCTCCAGAGAAATTCATGATTGATGAAAGACAAAGAACTTCTCTGAAGGCAATCTTACAAAGCCAATGTACTGAATAAGAATTGAATCCTTATTCAAGTTGTAGAGACATAAATCGATCTATCAACAACTTAGAACCAGCCTTTTCATCTGTAAAATGGGGATAAAATCACTTCCTTTGCCTATCTCATAGAACGATTGCACAAAATATAAACTGGCACTGTTAGCATCATTTTCAAGGTACAGAGACAAAACACTAAGAAAAAATAAAAACCACATTTGTATTACACTGTCTAAATATTAAATATCCTAGCTTTGTAAAGACAATTATTTCTAATAAGCTACTCTTTAGAGTTACACATATGGGTGAAACTATTGCTTCCCACATGCAAGCTTATTTGTTTTGTGAATTATATATGGCTATTAAAAAATTCTCAGATGAGAATATCAATTATTTTTGCTAATACCAAAAGAGTTAAAATAAATTTCCCATTAGCCAAAGATGTAGAAATATTTCCTTAATTGTGTTTACATAATCTTTACATTTTTATTCTTTGAGGTTTTCTATGTATGACCACAGGAGGAAAGGTCAAATTTATGTAGCTATGTCTCCCACATGACATTTATAAGAATTGACCTATGCAGTGATGGAGAGAACTGTAGGTGGGATAGATCGGAGATGGAAAGTTACTGAAAGTTTACCGAGTTCCAGAAAAGCAAGACTAGAAAGTTAGGCATGAGCCAAGAGTGGAAAAAATAGACTGTTGGAACGTGCTACGAATTTTCAAGACAATACTTATGCATACCCATGAACTGTTTACTTACTAAATCATTCATTAACGAGCAAACAGATTGATGAGATTTGGCACAGTGCTTTCTCTGGACTGTATTAACAGTAGAAAAAAATGTTTCTCAGGCATAGCCAATTTATTTTCCCCTTTGCCTGGATGCAAGTATTGGCAAAGAGTTCCTTGATCTAGGCAAGGTAAGAGCTTTCAGCCAAGGGTGCCAGGATTCCATTTGGGCTGCTGTGTGGAGGACAGAATGGAAGGGAAGGAGTTTGCTCTGAGGAAAGAATACTAGAGTCTCTATTGAGCTTCAATATAACACTGCTTAGAAGAAACCAGGCAACAAGAAGCAACCGTGATTCCATTTGGGGGAAAGGATATGTAAGCATCTAAAGATAGGGGTGAGAAAATAAATGATGAGCTCTGTTTGGGATATGAATATGAGTAGAGTGGTCTAGTAAGCATCTGAGTTTAAAGAGCTGGGTCTTAGAAGAAAATTATGAGCCAAAATATTTTAAAGCAGTATTAACTGGAGACTTGTGGTGAATGGCAGGTTTCATAGAGTACGTGGGCTGAAGACAGAACTGTGAGGAACAAAAAATAAGAAGTAATATTAAGGGATACTGATGGATGGCAAAGGGCACTGACAAAGAAGAGTCAAAGAGGTCTGAGGGGCCAGCCCCAATCCCAACTATGTGGACAGCTTCCCTCCGCCCTGCGGAAGAATTCACTTCAGAGGACAGCACTGAAGCTACAGCTCACGGAGAGGGACATGTCTGGTCAGAGCACACAAGAGAAAACGAAGGGAGAGAAAGAAAGAGTGGAGCACATCCTGGCCCACTAAGCCCTGAGGATGATATTCACGCTCAGAGGAGCCAAAGGATAGAGAAGATCACAGGGCCAACCCCACTATAGACTCAATGTCCCTCACTGACCCATAGCACTACAGGGCCAACACGGGAGACACAGTGTAGGAATTGTGCCTGTTATAAAACCCCACCACACTGAGGCAAAATACTAAGGGTGTGCAACAGAACAGCAAGGGGAGCAGAGCAACAAAGTCCCCAGGAAATACCAAAAATAAGACTTTGGGGCTAGGGCATGGCATCCTATCAGACTCAACTGGAAAACACTCCTAAAGGTCAACAAACAGACCTTGAACTATTTACAGAATTTTCTTTTTTTGGTCATTTTTTTGGTTTTTGTTTTCTTTTGTTGCTTTGTTTTTTCTGTCTTGTATTTTCTGCATATTATTATCTCTGCAGGTATAACTAGATAAGATAGGAGGGATTAACAATCTGGAGGAGAAAACAACCCTGCCAGTTCAGGGAGAACGTGGAAGAGGGGGTGGCAGAGGAGAGAAAGGGGGTGTTAACCAACCCAGCGACAAGGGAACAACAAGTGATCTAAAACCAATAGCGAGGAGAGTGTAGGAGGCCTGGTAGGGCTTGATGAAGGGCAATGTAACCGAGAGGAATTACTGAAACCCTAATGAAGGCTGAGCATGATAGTGGGACAAGAGGAAAGTAAAAGGAAATAGAGGAAGGAACTAGGGGCAAAGGGCATTTACAGACTTCTAAATACAGACATGCACATATGTAAATATATTTATATATGATGATGGGGAAATAGATCCATGTGCATATATTTATAGGTTTAGTATTAAGGTAGCAGATAGACATTGGGCCTCCACTCAAGTACTCCCTCAATGCAAGAACACTTTGTTCTATTAAACTGGCATTCCATGATGCTCACCCTCCCAACATGATCACTGAAGACAAAGGGGTTCATAAGAAAATGTGGTGAAGAAAGCTGATGCAGTCTGGCTATCAAATGATATAGCATCTTGGGTCTTTAAGGCTTGACGATAAATGAGCGGCCATCTAGCTGAGAAGCAACAAAGCCCACATGGAAGAAGCAAACCAACCTGTGTGATCACGAGGTGTCGATAGGATCAAGTATCAGGCATCAAAGAACAACAACAACAAAAATCATATCATTATGAATAAGGGAGAGTGTGGAGTGGAGACACAAATCCTATCTCTAGGCAACAGGACATCCCCTTACATAAAGGTCATGGGAAGGAGAAAAGCCAGTCTACTAGCTCTTTAATATCCCCCCCCCCATTATCATGATCCCAATTCTACCTTACAAATCTAGCTAGACCAGAGGATGTACACTGGTACAGATCAGAGCTGGAAACACAGGGAAACCAGGACAGATATACCTCTCAGGACCAATATTGAGAGTGGTGATACCAGGAGGGTAAGAGGAAGGTGAGGGAGAAAGAGGGGACCAATCACAAGGATCTACATATAACCCCCCTCCCTGGAGGATAGACAACATAAAAGTGGGTGAAGGGATACATCAGACAGTGTAAGACATGGAACAATAATAATAATTTATAAATTATCAAGAGTTTGTGAGGTAGGGAGGGTGGAGGAGGGAGGCGAAAGAAATGAGCTGATACCAAGGGTTCAAGTAGAAAGAAAATGTTTGAGAACAATGATGGCAACAAATGTACAAATGTGTTTGACACAATGGATGTATGTATGGATTGTGATAAGAGTTCTATGAGCCCCCAATAAAATGATTTATAATAAATAAATAAAAAGAAAAAAATCAAAACAAAACATAAACAAGTAGACACAAAACAAGAAGTACAGGAACAATAAGAATCAAGAATTATTCCAGTGTTGTGGTCTTGTTGTTACAGTTTTCAAGTCACTTCTGGCTCATAGTGACCCGATATATAACATAACGGAACCATCCCATCCATCACAGCCAATGAGATATTCTGCTACATACTCAGTAGTGTTGAGTAAGCAAGTGTCTGTGCTTGGGTGAGTGTGAAGGGGTGGTATGGAGAAGAAGAGAGTTCAAATGGTAGCTTAAGACCTTTAGATTGAGTAAGATTAGCTAGAGAATAAATTTCTGGCTTATCAAAGGGTGGTATCACTGTGAGAAGGTGGAAGTATTAGATCAATGATATTGTTTAAAATTGAACAATGATTGTTAAAATTGTTCAGTGTATGGTAAAAATAATAAATGAACCCAACTTTTTGTTAGTTTTTCTATTGTTTTCTAAAATCTCTACAGCGAATATCTCCCCCTGATATTCCTGTGCAGGCATAAAACATTCTCACTGTTCCTTTCCGAAATTCGTACGAGACAGTGAAGAAGATTGATCAAGGATAGTCAATGAGGAAGGCGAATTCAAGAGAAAATGGAGTGTAGAAGGTAGAGTGAAAAGCATATCTCAAGAAGAAAGGAGAGGTTACCTGGCCAATTAGCAAAGCGGTCAATGGTATTGAGGTCAGGGCTTATTATTGTCCCTGAAATCAGAGACTCTCCAGATCATGACAAGATATGGGGAGCAGAGTTGTGGAGAAGAAAGGGCAGAGGAGTATAAAGTGAGGTACCAGTATGAAAGTGAACTAAAGGACTGGGGGAAAGGTTCAGAAAGCAAGGGCTTCTGCTTCTTAGCATATAAAATATATTTATTGTCTTTTTGTGTATACACAGTGACAGCAATCATTTTCTTTTAGAAATTTTCAGCTAGGAATCCTGACTAACTATGAGTTAAGACAATTACTGTTTCCTTGTAGACACAATGGAATGTATATGTGTGAGAAAGTATTATCAACAAAGAAGAAAATACCCGGTAGAACATAAACATTCCACAGTTACTCTTAAATTAAGTTTGATAGCGGTACTTATTTTAAAATAGAATTTCAAAGTTTTATAAAAAAGGAAATATAATTATATATAATCCATGCTGCATCTGTATTTTCAGACTTTGGTACAAGCAGATCAAGACATTTCAAAATTCCGTGGTGAAGGACCAGCTTCAGCCCACAACCAGTAAGGGTGTTGCCCTGAGGAAGCAGCTTCAGTAAGTCACACCATCACTGAGATAAAAGGTGAGCTATGCGCTGAGATCATAGTGTGTAAATATTTCAGCCATAGACCAAAAATAATTCTGCAAAAGATGAAATGGAAAACTCTTCTAAAATGTGTGTTATCAGAAAAAGTTAGGGAAAATCGACTTTAATAAGTGTGATAAGCAGAATTAAGAAATATAAAAAGATGCAAAGTACAGAACAACAAAAAGGAAAGCATATTTGGAGATACGGTGCTCTTCATAAAATAAAGACATGGTCTGTGGAAAGGAAGGAGGAGGAGGTTGGTGATAAACAAAATGAAGAGTAGAAAATGATTATTTTTGAAACATCTTTTTTTCTATAAGTTATAAATAAAAACATCTAAACTATCAACTGTTCTTTAGGGACAAAAAATATGGCAGTGTGCTTTCATAAAGATTACAACATTAGGAACCCCCTAGAACAATTCTACTCTGTCCTGTAGGGTTGTTATGAGTTGAAACTGTCTCCTTGGCAATGGGGGTACATTTCTTTTTCCAAACGCTCACATCTGTCCTCAAGTCGTCTAAAAGTCGAAATCTAGACTGAAGAAAACTGACTGTAGAGGTTGCTAGCCAAGGTGAGAAATAGGCAAAGCCTTATTTGCCATTACGTAGACACTGGCAAGTGTCTCCTAATCTTCAGGAGATTCGAACATGGAAAGGCGAGGGCAAATGGAATGGAGGAGGATCAGTTTCTTTCTCTCTTTTTCTCCCTCCTTCCTTCCTTCCTTCCTTCCTTCCTTCCTTCCTTCCTTCCTTCCTTCCTTCCTTCCTTCCTTCCTTCCTTCTTTCTTCTTTTTTTTAAATTCTGCAGGCTCTCTTCCCCCGTCATGCCTCTGAAAAGACTGCACCATATTTAACTTCTTAGTGAGGGTCACTTTTCCTTCCCTCCTCCTGCCAAATACATACAAGAATCCTGTCTCACGCGGAGTCCTGTAACTAAGGGCAAATGAACTTCTCCTACCCGATCTTCAATGCAAATGCCATTTACCCTGACTGTTTCATTTTCCCTTATGTTTAGTTTACCTTGTGAACTAGTTCTCCATTTTTTTCATGTAGTCAATAAGTATTTATTGAATACTTGCTATGTTCAAGGCCTTCTGGGAGTCACAGAATTAGAATAATCCATAAGATATTTCGGTGTCATCGATCATTTTTATTTAGAAAGATACAAAACTATCCTAGACATGCATTGTTCTACATTTCCAAATGCATTTTCTCTATATCTACTTGCAAAAGTGACACCAATTTGAATAAAACACCCAACTCATTGCCACTGAGCTGATTCTGATCATAGCCGCCTGCAAGGATAGACTGGGACCTCCCCAGGTCCCAGGCTGCCCTTTTCACGGAAGCGGACTGCAGATCGTTCCCCTTAAGAGGAGCTAGGAGGGCTCTGCTCACTCACAGTAATAAACTCGCATACACTCCAAACATTATAAATACAAGGAGCCCTCAATACTGCTTTGTGAAAACTATCAAAGGCCTCTTAAAAGCCATGAAAAAAAGACAAATCTAACTTTTGATAGATTAAAATATACTTTATGAGCATGTTTCTTTCTCCCCAGAGTCATTTGAAGTGTTGTCTGTAAAGGGAAACATTAATGTCCTCACTAGCAGAGCCCCCTTTTAGTTTTTTTTTTTTTTTTGCCCACTTAAGCTTAGAAGTTTCCCCAAGTCGCATCTTCAAATCTGTAGCGAAATCTCTAATTCCTTCATCTCCTATATAATGGTAAGTTTACTCTCTGCCATTACTGTTCTAGCCTACTGACTAATAGCTACCCTGGTTGGCCCCTGAATATGCCCACCGCAGCGATGGGCTCTGATGTAGCTCCTCGACTCCAGGTCTTCTCAAAAACTAGCCCTCCTGCATAGATGGCTGCCTCCAAGCCTCCTAGGTATCTCTCCAGGGACACCAGTGCCATTCTTCCATTCAGACATTAGTATTTCCTTTTTTTCTGCCCCGTCAAGTCTGAACCTCTTTGCTCAGCTTTCAAGATCTCCACGGTCTAGTCCATTTTCTGTCACTTTTCTCTAAAATGTTTATTAGGCTCCTGACTAGTTTCTTACTACTCAGGCAACCTTACCAATATATTTTTTAAATCTCTAAAATTTTTATTGTGCTATTTCCCCTCTCAACCCTCAAGGCCATATCAAAACAAACAGAACTCTATTTCATTTCCCTGGTTCTATCCATTCCCCAATTCTACTATTTCAGAATACAAGCAAGACCTTTAATCTCAAATATAATTAAAGGAGAATATTTACTAAGTGTTAAACAGGACAAAGACAAGAGGGACACATCATCCAGATGAGTTAGACCATTAGTATAAGGTACACAATTGTCTCCAAAAGTTTGTTGAAATAAAAACGAAAAACCAAAAGCACTGCCATGGAGTCGATTATGATCCATGCAGACCCAATAGAGCAGGGTAACACTAGCTCTGTGTATTTCTGAGACTGTAACTTTTTATGGGTGTAGAAAGCCTCATCTTTTTCCCTCAGAGCTGCTGGTGGTTTTGAATTGCTAGCCAAGGGTAATGTAACCGAGAGGAATTACTGAAACCCTAATGAAGGCTGAGCATGATAGCAGGACAAGCGGAAAGTAAAAGGAAATAGAGGAAAGAACTAGGAGGCAAAGGGCATTTAAAGAGGTCTAAATAAATTCATGCATATATAAAAATATATTTATATATGAGGATGGGGAAATAGATCTAAGTGCATATATTTATAGATTTAGTATTAAGGTAGCAGATGGAGATTGGGCCTCCACTCAAGTAATCCCTCAATACAGGAATACTTTGTTCTATTGAATTGGCATTCCATGATGCTCCCCTTCCCAACATGATCGCTGAAGACAAAGCAGGTGCATTAGCAAATGTGGTGAAGAAAGTTGATGGTACCTGGCTATCAAAAGATATAGCACCTGGGGTCTCAAAGGCTTGAAGGTAAACAAGCAGCCATCTAGCTAAAAAGCAACAAAGTCCACATTGAATAAGCACACCAACCTGCATGATCATGAGGTGTCAAAGGGATCAGGTATCAGACATCAAAGAACCATACCATTGTGTGCTCACCTTCCCAATGTGATCACTGAAGACAAATGGGTGCATAGCAAAAGTGGTGAAGAAACATGATGGTGCCAAGCTATCAAAAAATATAGCATCTGGGGTCTTAAAAACTTGAAGATAAGCAAGCGGCCATCTAGCTGAGAAGCAACAAAGCTCACATGGAAGAAGATACCAGCCTGTGTGATCACATGGTGTTGAAGGGATCAGGTATCAGGCATCAAAGAACAAAACATCAAATCATTGTGAATGAAGAGAAATGCAGACTGGGGACCCAAGATCTACCTATCTATCGGCCACTAGACATCCCCTTACAGAAGGGTCATGGGGAGGAGATGAGCCACTCAGGGTGCAGTGTAGCAATGATGAAACATACAACTTTCTTCTAGTTCTTTAATGCTTCCTCCCCCGCCAACCATCATGATCCTAATTCTACCTTGCCAATCTGGCTAGATCAGAGGATGTACACTGGTACAGATAGGAACTATAAATACAGGGAATACAGGACAGATGATCCCTACAGGACTAGTGCTGAGAGCAGCGATACTGGGAGGGTAGATAGAGGGTAGGGTGGAAAGGGGGAACCGATTACAAGGATCTACATACAACCTCATCCCTGGGGGTTGAACAACAGAAAAGTGGGTGAAGGGAGACACAGGACAGTGTAAGATATGACTAATAATAATTTATATATTATCAAGGGTTCATGAGCGAGGAGGAACAGGGAGGGAGGGGGAAAATGAGGAGCTGGTACCAAGGGCTCAAGCAGAAAGCAAATGCTATGAAAATGATGATGGCAACAAATGTACAAACATGCTCGACACAGTGGATGGATGTATGGATCATGATAAGAGTTGTACGAGCCCCAAATTAAAAAAAAAATAATGCAGTTATGTTTTAGCTCTGAACATAAAATAAAAAGGACATGGGAAGACAAAGGTAACTGTCAGAAAGCATGACGGGCAGCAGATCAATACATCACAGTTCAAGTGGGACTCCAGAAGTGGGAACAGGAACAAAATTGAAACACATACACAATGCTACATAGAAGAGCTTACAAGGTTGGTCCAGGGCTTTCTGACCGTTAGGACATGACCTATAGCTACACAACCCCCGAGTACAGTAATCTCCATCAACGATATACTCAGCTACCCCCCTAAGGACACTACCCCTCCCTGGGCACTGTGCAGGAAGACAAGACTATTTACAGCTCTGGTCAATGGTCAGAAGGAATTCACTGCAGGCTTAAAATCCACGTGGGAAGTCTTTGTAAGGATTTGGGCTTTCCAGTTATCTGTGGGATGCTCAGAATTTAAACTCTAATACACTATTCACCTTATGCTTCTACTACAGTATCAAACGCCACAGACACACCATTCCTGTCACCAGTACTGAACTTGATGCTGTCGGAGTGTCAGGAGTTACTTAGTTTATTATTGTGGCAAGTACATTTATTCTGTCTTCCGGTAGATTCTAAAGTACTTCGGGGCAGGGGCCATTTTCACTTTTCTGCCTTTCACAACCTTGGGCCAAATGCTATACCCAACTCTAGTACTTAGTAGATTGTTCTTAAGTGGTTTTCTATAATCAATACAGAGGGCAGACAAGTAGAAAGCTCCCGGTGATAGTTAAGGGAGGGCCTTTTTCCCCATTTCATTCTCATTCCAAGTATTTAACACTAGCCAGGAGTCCTGATTACACAGCGTTTTAATCATTGGTGATTAGTGGTTCAGTTTTCCCTAAATAAAACCTCCAAACCCAAGCCAAACTCACTGCCATCAAGTCAATGCCAACTGATAGCAACACTATAGGGCAGAGTAGAACTGCCATATGATTTTCTGAGACTGTAACTGTTTATGGGAGTAGAATAGAAAGCCCCATCTCTCTCCCAAGGAGGAGAGGCTGTTGGTTTGGAACTGCCTGTCTTTCAGATCACAGCCCATGGCATTGCCACCACTCCATCAGGTTTCCCTCAGCTGTTCCATAGGAGATAGAGATGACAGTCCTCACCTCCAATGATTTTAGCCTTGGGAACACTAAGAACAGTTTCTGTCTATCCTGTAGGGATGCTGTCAGTTGGATTCTGAATTAATGATAAATATTTGGCATTCTTTCTCAAAGCTGAAATAATTAAACTATGATTAGCATAGGCTAAAATCACTTCTATTAAGTCAATTCTGGTTTATAGTATCTCCATATAGGATTTCCAAGGCTATAAAGCTTTATGGAAGCAGAAAGTTTCACCTTATTCCTGTGGAGCTGCTGCTGGGTTTGAACTGCTAGCCTATCTGTTAAAGCCCAACCACGACAGATCCTGAAATAAGGCGGGGTGAGGAAGCAAGTTCTTTGAGGTTGTCTATCAGATTGATTAACGATCACCTCTTTTTTTTTGCTCTCACATATGAGTACAACAGATACACCTGGAAGGAGTTACCCTCCATTTGCCTGTCCTTTCTTGAAACTACTTTGTGAGTTATTTAGTAAGTCATATGCATTTAATTCTATGACACTGAAGTACAGCTCTGTTTGAAACCAAAGGGCTAACTTTTAAATTGAGCGTATACAATTTTTACACAATGGTAATAAAAACACCTCTCCAAACATCCCTCCATAACCTTGGTCAAGGAACAGCTGGTTGTGGACAGCATCAGACTGTCAATTTGACTTTTAATTTTCTGAACTATGATAGTTTGGACAAGAAAATATTCTCCAGGGTCAGTATCATTTCTGTGAATAAGAGTGTGGAAAGACTGCTTGATCCCAAGCTTGCAAGAAAGACAATCTTATAAGCAAATAACAAAAAGGCTTTCTCTCTCTCCTCTCTCTCTTTCCTTTTCCCTTAACAAAGCACCCCCTTTTTTAAGTGAGGGAATTTCAGTTAAAATTATTTTATAGCCCTTAAAATAAAAACATTTGCCTATTAAGCTCTAATGACTCACACTAGTTGATCTATAAAGCATCGTTTGGCGCCCTAATGTTTCGTTTAACATTAACCTTTTTTAATTGTTTCCTAATCTTCAATTTTGCTTAAACTTATTATTTGCCATTTCCAAAACTATTTGTTGACACATTACTGGAAATGTGTAAGAAAATGTGTTTTAAGAGCTAGTAATAATGACAGACACGTGTACTCCTTCACAGTATAAAAGATTTCCAAATGAACAAATACTCTGATAAGTAGCAAGAATCAGACCGGACCACCGAGAAAATAAACTGTCTCAGGCCCTCAAGAGCTTGTATTTGGAGGATATGCAAGACTAACGCACCCATCACTAGATTGGAAGTCATCTGTTGGTGTTAGAAGCACGTAATCACGAGACAAAAAGCAGAGAACATTTAATTCTGTGGGGAGAAGGAAGAATGGGCATAATATGTGTCTTATCATAGATCATGACATTATTTAGATGTTTTTCTTCTTTGGAAAAGCACAGGAAAGGAAAAGGACGATGATCAGTATTTAAAACCTCTCTCCACCAATGTCAAGAGCTGGGTGTGATAAAGAAATAAAGCAACATCAAAGTGGGCCTCAAAGACATAGCTACTGTTCTTGAAGAGCTGTGGGATCCTGAGAAAGTCATACAACTACTGGGTGTCTTTCTTCCACAGCTGTAAGGCGACAGGGTAGACCAAGATGAGTTGGTAATTCAACCCTACCAGCTGCTCCACAGGAGAAAGATTTGGCAATATGCTTCCATCAAGCATATTCCAGAGTCTGTCCTTTGTACTCCCTCGGGGGCTCCCTGCTCTGCTCCCACGGTTGCTCTGCAGCACACTTTTAGTGGTTTGCCTCGGTGTCACAGGGTCAGTCTGGCCCAGTCCCGACACTGAGTCTCCAGTGTTGTCCCCCTTAAGGCCCTGGGCCATCAAGGGATGGCGTGTCTCATAGTGGGATCCGCCATATTGTCCACTCTGTCTGTTCGCTGTTCAGAGCGGGGATATCGTCCTCCAGACCTGATGGGCCAGGATATGCTCCACTCTCTCTTCCTCCCCTTCATTTGCTCCTATTTGCTCTGATCAGACATGTCCCTCTCCCCTACCTGAAGCTTCAGTGCCGTCAGGTTTTTCTTTCTTTTTGAAATTTTTGTCTTTTAATTAATTTATTCTTCTATGGGTACTTGGTTTCCTTTTTTGTTGTCATCACTGTGTTCTCACTCATCGCCTATCTTGCTATGGCTTGATTTTTTGGTGCATATTATTATCTCTACAGATCTATCTAGATAAGATAGACTGGATGAATAGTCTGGAGGAGAAAACAATGGGACCAATGGTTCTAGGGGGACACAGGAGATAGGGATGAGGTGGTAAGGAGGTGGTGCTGACCAACTCAGGGACAGGGGAGCAAGAAGTGATCCAAAATCAGTGGCAAGGATGGTGTGAGAGGCCTGGTATGGATTTAGCAAGGGCAAGGTAACTGAGAGGAATTACTGAAATCCAAATGAAGGCTGAACATGATAGTGGGACAAGAG
The DNA here is from genome assembly GCF_050624435.1 of Tenrec ecaudatus. Taxonomy (NCBI): domain Eukaryota; kingdom Metazoa; phylum Chordata; class Mammalia; order Afrosoricida; family Tenrecidae; genus Tenrec; species Tenrec ecaudatus. The sequence goes on from NC_134534.1 coordinate 61,700,639, forward strand.
GAAAGTAAAAGGAAATAGAGGAAAGAACTAGGTGACAAAGGGTATTTATAGAGGTCTAAAGACTGGAATGCACATAGGTAAATATATTTATGTAAGAGTGTGGGGAAACAGATCTATGTGCATATATTTATAGGTTTGGTATTAAGGCAGCAGATGGACATTGGGCTTCCACTCAAGCACTTACTCAATGCAAGAACACGTTGTTCTATGAAATTGGCATTCATGGAGGTCTAGACAAAGACATGTACATGCAAATATATATAGGAGGATGGGGAAATAGATCTATGTGTCTATATTTATAGGTCAAGTATTAAGGTGGCGGAAGGACCTTGGGCCTCTACTCAAACACTCCCTCAATGCATGAATACCTTCTTTTATTAAATTGGAACTCTATGATGCTCACTCTCCCAACACAACGGCTGGAGCCAAAGTGGGTGAACAAGTAAACGTGGTGAAGAAAGCGGATGGTGCCCGGCTATCAAAAGAGATAGTGACTGGGGTCTTAAAGGCTTGAAGATAAACAAGCGGCCATCTAGCTCAGAAGCAACAAAGTCCACATGGAAGAACACACCAGCCTGTGTGATTGAGTGGTCCCGAAGGGATCAGTTACCAGGCATCAAAGAACAAAAAAATCATATCATTGACTGCACACCTCCATGATAGGATCGCTGAAGACAAATGGGTGCATAAGCAAATGTGGTGAAGAAAGCTGATGGTGCCCGGCTATCAAAAGAGATAGTGTCTGGGGTCTTAAAGGCTTGAAGGTGAACAAGCGGCCATCTAGCTCAGAAGCAAATAAGCCCACATGGAAGAAGCACACCGGCCAGTGCGATCACGAGGTGCCCAAGGGACCAGGTATAAGGCATCATGCAAAAAAAAAATAGATATAAGTGTGTGTATGTATGTGTATATATGTGTATATGTATATATGTATGTGTATATATGTATATATATATCATATAAAATGAAGGGGGAAGTGCAGAGTGGAGACCCAAGGCCCAAGTGTCGGCCAATGGAGATCCCCTCATAGAGGGGTTTAGGAGAGGAGATGGGTTAATTAGGGTGTGAGGTAGTATCGATGAAGAACACAGCTTTCCCCCAGATCCTGGATGCTTCCTCCCCCCAACTACCATGATCCGAATTCTACCTTGCAGGGCTGGATAGGACAGAGGCTGTACACTGGTACATATGAGGGTTGGAGGTACAGGGAATCCAGGGTGGATGATACCTTCAGGACCAAGGGTGTGAGGGACGATGCTGGGAGAGTGGAGGGTGAGTGGGTTGGAAAGGGGGAACTGATTACAAGGATCCACATGTGACCTCCTCCCTGGGAGAGGGACGGCAGAGAAGGGGGGGAAGGGAGACTCCGGATAGGGCAAGATATGACGATGTATAAATAACGATGTATAAATTACCAAGGGCACATGAGGGAGGGGGGAGCAGAGAGGGAGGGGAATAAAAAAGAGAACCTGATGCAAAGAGCTTAAGTGGAGAGCAAATGCTTTGAGAATGATTGGGGCAGGGAATGTATGGATGTGCTTTATACAATTGATGTATGTATATGTATGAACTGTGAAAAGAATTGTATCAGCCCCAATAAATTGTTAAAATAAAAAAAAATTAAAAAAAAAAAAGAAATTGGCATTCCAGGATGCACATCTTCCTGACACAATTGCTGAAGAAAACTGTGCGCATAAGCAAATGTGGTGAAGAAAGCTGATGGTGCCTGGCAATCAAAAGATATAGCATCTGGGGTCTTAAAGGCTTGAACATAAATAAGTGGCCATCTAGCTGAGAAATATCGAAGCCCACATGGAAGAAACACACCAGCCTGTGTGACCACGAGCCGTCAAAGGAATCAGGTATCAAGCATCAAGGAACAAAAAATCATATCATTGTAAATGTGGGTGAGTGCAACATGGAGACTCAAAGCCCATTGATAGCCAACCGGACACCCCTTACTGAAGGGTTGTGGGGAGGAGATGAGCCAGTCAGAGTGCAGGGTAACAATGGTGAAACATAACTTTCCTCTAGTTCTTAAAGGCTTCCTCCCTGCCCACTCTCATGATCTCAATTCCACCTTACAAATCTGGCTAGACCAGAGGATGTACATTGATACAGATAGCAACTGGAAACACAGGGAATCTATAACAGATGACTCCTTCAGGACCAGTGGTGAGAGTGGTGATGCCTGGAGGGTGGAGGGAATGTGGAGTAGAAAAGGGGAACTGATTACACGAATCTACGTATAGCTTCCTCCCTGGGGGATGGACAGGAGAGAAGAGGGTCAGCAGAGATGTCGGGCAGTGTAACATGTGACAAAATAATAATGATTTATGAATTATGAAAGGTTCATGAGGTAGGGGGGTGTGGGGAGGGAGGGGGAAAATGAGCAGCCGATATTAATGGTCCGAGTAGAAGGCAAATGTTTTGAGAATGATGATGGCAACATATGTACATATGGGCTTGACACAATTGTTGTATGTATGGATTGTGATAAGAATTGTAGGAGCCCCCAATAAAATGATTGGGGGGGAAAAAAGAGTTACAGCTTGGACTCCCTATGAGACCAGTCTACTTGATCCATAAGAATCAACTTAATGGCAGTGGGATTGGTTTGGCAGCCATGGTAGGCATTTGAAGTAACTGAGAATGTTTCTAGGAGGCCATGGTCTATCCTTTCAAAGTGAGGATGAATTGACATCACATTAGAGGACAAGTAGGAGTTTGACTCCCAGTCAGGGAGATGGCTATGTCCTGTAACCTTATTCCCACTTCCTGGGTGCTCTACTTTATGCTCATCCCAAGGTTCTTTGGTAGTGCACATGGTTTGTGCTCAAACACTAAGCTAAACATCTGTAGTTCGAAACCACCCAGGTGATACAACGGGAAGGCTTGGCAGTCTGCTTGCATACAGCGCACAACTGGGACGACCCTGAGGAACAGGTCCAATTCTGTAAAACTCGGGGCCCTGATGAGTTGAAGGAACCTGGTGACAACAAGGATGCGTATGTCTCTCCTACTTCTCTTCTTAGAAGCAGGTATACCATTTGCTAGTCCCTCTCTACCCCTTTTGCAGTCACTAGCTTTTTCTAAATGACAGAACTAAGTTTCTTTTGATGGAGTGCTTAAATTTGAAGCCTCAAGGAGAAGTGCAGAAGTGATTCTGGATAATACTTCTGTCATTTTGATTTAGGAAATCTCCAGTTTCAGAAGATGGTTTCTTAAAAAATATGATGTCCCTGGAGTTCTTCAGTTAGTTTCTTATACTAGAAGAAAGACCTCTCTGTGTACCTAGGATGTGCCACAGGAACCAGCTTTACCAAGTTCATGGACATGGTGGTAGAGCGAGGTTTCAGGAAAGGTATAAAGTCCACACATCAAAGAGATTGGCTCCGTCTTTAGAAAAGTCATGTTTAAGTATTATTTGAAGTACGTGCTACGAGTCTTCGGTGGTGCTTAAGAAGGCACTCTTAAAGATTATACTATTTCACATGAGGATATATTAATAGTCTAGGGATATCTATAGATCTCCTTCCCATATAAATTCAAATAAAAGACCACGGAATCCCTAGGTCTATGGTTACCATAATAACGTGAATTCATATAACCCAGATAGGCTTTTATTGTAGATGGTATATAAGTATAAGAGAAATAATTTGCATACCATTGTACTGCCTTCATGTGAAACCTTTTCATTCACATCAGAAAACCAAGGGGGTATTGTTAGAATCCTCACTTTTTTGAGCATCTTTTTGTTTTTGTTAAACAGCCCTGGTGGCACTGGCAGACCTTGGACTGCTAACCACAAGGCAGGCTGCTCAAATCTACCTGCTGCTCCCCAAGAAAAGACTGCTCTGCCTGCTCAAGTAAAGCTCTGCCGCCTCAGAAACCTACATCGGGTCATTATGACAAAGGCGCAATTAATGACAACAGTGTAGGAAACAGTAAAGGGAAAGAACAAATTCGCAGCGAACGTGTCCTCCAAAACAAATGAAATCAGGGGTTCCAGCTGAAAGCAGTGCAATTTAGGCTGTGGTGCACTGGGTGTGTAGCAGTCACCTATTTCCATGATCTCATGATCTGCATTTTATTGTATTAAAAAAATTTTTGAAAGTATAATTCATGTCAAAGAACATGGACACAGCTACCTGAAGAAAAATTAGCTAAGCACTGGGATAAAAACAAACAGAATCTCCCTTTGGACCCATCGAAAAGTTCTATCAGTTAAAAAATTTTTTCTTAAGTGAAGGGGAAATCTGCATGGATTTAACCTGCGGAGAATCATCTCTGCACACAGAACAGGGATGTGAGTGGTGTGTTGTCACGCAGAGCTGCACTGGAAAGTAGATTGTGGTCGACATAGTAAGGTGAAACATCTAACACTCTGTCATTTGATCTCCCTTTGGACCCATTTTAAAGTTGTTCTAGTTTTTAACATTTTCTGTTTGTTTTTTTTTAACTGGGATTTTCCTCAATTATTGTTACTGTTGTTAGAGTTGTTGTTGTTTTTAACTACTTTTGTTTCTATGTGTTCTTTTGTATATAAACTCCAGGATGGGTGAATCTAGAGACAGTCAATGGATTAAGGGTTGCTTGGGGACAGGGCAGGAGTGGGACACTTTGAGGGGAGAGTGGAAGCTAAGAACAAGGAATGCAGCAAAGAAGAAAATGTTCTAAAATTGGTTATAAAATATTTCTTGAGATGACTGAACTATTGAATTGTGTAGCATTTTAATTATGTCCCCCCAAAATAGTTTATTTAAAAAAGCAGAACCCCACTTTAAAATAACAATACACTACCCAGAAGGATAATATTAAATGATTTTAAATATGGACAATCAAAGGTTTTTTCATTACAAGAATGTTATTATATCCTTACAAGAATGTCATTCCTATCTTCTCAAAGTGCTAATGGAGCTCTCAAAATCCTTTACTAAATTCTTAAATAGGATGCAGCTTATTATACATAAAGGGAGTATCAAAGGTAAATGACACCTTCAGCATGTAGGTTACCAAGGGAAAAATAAATGTTGCTGTGGAATGCCTAATTTGAGGCATGCATTTGAGAGTTTTAGTTCTATAAAAATACTATTTTCAAGGAAGCATAAAAATATAAGTATGCAAAATAGCATCATAAAATTTAATAGGCCATTTCCAAAAGTGAGAAAACTTTTCATTGAAAACTGAATTTAGGAAGAAGAAAATAATACAGAATTTAACTTGTTCTTTTTAAAAATGAACGTTGATTTCCAGACACCCCATTTAATCCCACAATTCATACTTTTATCACTGAAATACCTAAGATAATATGAAAACACTAAAAACTAATCTTTTGGCTTCAACTTTTGCTTGTAAACATGCTTGATGAAAACAAGAAGTTTTGTCATGAAATTTTCCTTGGGGAAAGGGTGATCTTAGAAAAGTTTAGTAGAATTCAAGAAGAAGAATAGAATGAAAAGTTAATAGTATTCATTTCAAATAATCTTAAAATGGCTAAGAAACACAGAATATGCTTCTTTGATGCCTCTCAATTAATTTTAAAGTCAAAACTTTTCTTACAAAATACAAAGTACATAAACGTTTGTAAATCATTTATTTTTATGTTGTAGTTTTAAAAATAGTTGTGCATGTTACTATCAGAATTGCAGACTACCAAACAGAGTATGAGAACATCTAACTGTTGAAATTCTTAAAAATCAAGACAGTATACACTCCTTACTTCACACTCACCATCTTTGTTTTAAAAAATCATGGTAATATTAAAATTACTCGTTTCTTAAGGACATTATTATCTGGAGCAATGTCCCTAAATTAAAAACAAATCCATTAATCAAACAAAAGCACAATATATATTAACTCCAGTTATTAAATAATATGCTAGAAAATACTTAGATAAAAAAATTATTCCATGAGTTCATTTCCCTAAAATCTTTATGGTACCTAAATATAAAACTCCTTCTTTCCACTAGCTCATTTAAGTTAAGCGAGGAAGAGAAATGATAAAATGTTAAAGACCTTTGAAGGTACATATGAAATAATAAATTTATGTGTAGTTTGTCTACTATGGATATGGAGCAAACCTATCAACATCTCGTTCCTCCACAGCATATTCTGTTTCTCAACTTTGGCACATTACCAAATGCTACTTACAGCATCAAGAATGAAAACACAAAGGTAGCACACATCCTTAGATTGACATTTAACACGGGAAAAAATAAAACTTGTCCTCAATATAAACTGCTTTCAAGGCTGCATAGCTCACAAAATAATTAACAGCACATCTGAAAGTTTCATGAAGTATATCCCAGGAGCCACAGCTAAAAGTCCAGATCTTTGTACATTCCCTGAAACATCTGCAATAGAATTACAGAACCAAACAATCTTGAAAAGAGTAGATATATTTACATAATTCAATCAAAATACATTTATTAATTCATGTGATGAAAATTTTTTTGAAATTTTACACTCCAAACTCAAATAGCACTGCCACCGAGTTGATGTCAATGCACAGGCACCCTGAGGAACAAAGAATGAGTCCCTAGGGTTTCCATAAAGCTTTAGGGGAGCAGCCAGCCCTAGCCCCCATCTTTGTCCCTTACAACAAAAAACAACATGAGAATTTAAATTGTAGAGATTTTCAACAGAACTTCACTTTCACTTTCGAACTTGACCTTCTGAGACCTTAAGCGGAAGAACCGCAGCTTGCTGGAGGAACAAATGGCTCTGACTTGGGAGCCGTCGACAGCCATTACGCTTATTAGAGGTAAGGATGGCAAGACTTTGTCTCTTGGACTTCGGACATGCTATCAGGAGACACCCGCCCTGCCGGAGGATGCTCTGCTGGGTACCGTGGAGGGGCAGGGATAACGCTGAAGGCCCTCTTGATGGGCGAGGTGGAGACAACCAGGAGCGCCAACAGAAATGAGCCTGTGAGCACAGTGGAATACCAGAGGGCGGCTCCCTCTGGACCACACAGGGTCGCCACCTAGGAGCCAACTCGGGAGCACCAGCCAAGATCTGAGGCAGTTATTTACACCGATTTTTAGTATGTTTCTCCAACTATTTGGCTCAATTAATGATAACCAGAGTAATCAACTCATAAAATTGAAGGAAACAAATTCCTATTGGGAAAACTTCATCTTTCTACAGAAACTGCCATCTTTCTACAATTGCTTTGGGAAAACATCAGTCTGTCTACAATCACTTTAAAGGGAAGGAGCTAGTGTATTCCTGATCTAAACTGTGTGTGTGTGTGTGTGTGTGTGTGTGTGTTGTTCCTGTGACCTAGAATTGTTCTAGAATACAATACAAAGGGGCTTTACAAATTTGTGGGGAAATTTCCATTATCTTTGTGAAACCCTCTCATCCAGAATCACAGAGAAATCCCTATAACCCAAATGAAGAAGCGTCTGATTTTAAGTTTTTCTGGAGTTGTTTGTTTGGGTTTCTTTGCAGCGCAACTACTTCTGGTGTTTCGAGCAGGGCCAGCAGAGTGGACACCTTCTTGTTACTATTTATGCATCAAAGGCCAAACCAAATGTCTGGGTGGCTTTCCAAACACATGCAATTGGTAGCTTTTGTTTTTTTCCTCCACCCACAGGGCCCAATTCCATTAAAAATAAAGTAACTCCGCTTATTTAAGATTGGCTCTAACAGAGACTGCCACAACCAGACACACTGAAATTAAATCACAATCATTAGTACAGAAGCCACCACCATCTTGTTAGAAATCATCTTTCGTACATCTCTGTGCACACATACCCAGGCAAATATACCCGAGGAATGGAAAGAAACAGCTCCATTTCTGCCTGGGAGGTGCATCCTTGGGGAAGATTTCTAAATCTAGAAAAGTTGTCCTTCTCAGTAACAACACGTCAAACTACCAGCGGCTGCCCTAGTGACTCCTCTTTTCAGAGAGGCAGAAAAACCATCCTGCGCTGCTTCAGGCTTTCAGTGCATGAGTCCCTTAGTCTGATCCTGGAGTGGCAATGCTTTGACAAATGTGGGAAAGTCCTCGGCTGTGAGATGGGGGCTTAGGTTGTGGGCTTCTGGTCAACCGAAAGGTCGCATTAAATGTAAATTCTAGCGCGGCTCCTTAGATATACACCCCTTTCAGCAAGGTATAAAACGGCTAGCAAAGTGTTGCCCTCATTCAGAAGCGACTCTGCGGCAGCCTTCTGGCAATGAGAGGAAGCCAGACAGCCAAGGAAGGAAGGAAGCTTTTTTTTTTTAAATCCTAAACTATATTAAAGTTCCTTTTAAAAATGCCTCCATGTATTTCTTTTTCCAATTTTTATGAAAAAGTATTAGTTTGAAAACTACAACAGAAATGTCAATAAGTATCGCAGTAACAATTGTTCTTTTATTAAGTATTTATTGAAATAAATTCCTGTACTTTTCCATTTTTCTTCTTCTAGTTCCAATATTTATTTACAGCTGATTATTAACATCTGCCAGTATCAAGGTTTCCTCCGTACAGAAGTCGAAGGGTAAAAAAGTCGCACGTACCCTTCTACGTGACCTGTAGTTAGACAGAAAACAGTTTTCCCAGTCACCGCTTGGCTTCCTGTCTGTGACCTCTGAAAAGCATTGGAGGCCAGGGTTAATGGCCTTTCCAATCTCTGTGATAAGAATTCATTTTGTTCTATTACCAGCAGTTATCTGAGGAGCCTGCTGCATCACTTCAGCAGGGTTCAATCAATGAGAGGACCTAATGAAGTAACCAGCTGTAGCTCTATTTCCCTGGCCGGCTCTATCAGACAAATCAGAGCTATCAGTCACATCTTAAGGCTGATCCTAGACACAGCATCTTCACATGCTGAACTCGTATGCATATGAACTAATGATAGCCTGCCATTGCTTTTTAATCTCTCCTTTGGATATAGCTGTCCTCCCTCTGAAAATGGAGTGGAATGGGTTCTGAGAGGGTGTGTGGATAGGGCAAGGATTAGAGAAGAGTGTGCTTGCAAAAGAGTTGCCAGAGTTTGTATTAATATGAAAGAGTTAAAATTCTATAACATCCCAGCATCGACTCTTAGCCCAGGTATCCTCATGTATGTACGCTTTGGGTTGGCATGTATTAAGCTTCAAAAAAGGAGGGTAAGGTGTAAAAAGTTTTTGGTCTTATTTTTTATATCTGTTTATTGATAGGATTATGGACAGAACTTCAGAGCAGAAACGATTATGCCGGGTTTTGTTTGTTGTGTTGTTGTTTTTTTAACTTTTGAGCGAATGTCAGACAAATTTAAACCATAATTTAGTTTTGGATTTCTTTGTATTATTAGATATTCCTAAACAAAAATTTTAAGTTACTGTCAAATTCTCTTATTTATACATTTTAATTGTTAGTTGGCATTCTAGATCTTAGGTCACTTTCTAATTCACAAGAATAGGACTTTAAAACATGTTATTTTCAAAGACTGGCTTCTTCAATCACCTGTTTTATAAATGTATTAGACTATCATTAGGTGTCCTGTTATTGCAAAATTAACCCTTTAATAAAAGGGGCAGTGATGTTGGCTCTAGGATTTTGGGTCTACCACTCAGCCAAATATTGGATGGTTCACAGGAAGTAATGAAGACAACAATCATGTTTGTGACTATGGTGGAAGCACAGAATCGTAGTTTATTAGGCTCATCAAGATTAATTTCATGCTGACAAAATGTGTATCCCTTTAACTTGGCCACGCCACCCAATTGAAAGAAAAGAAAACATGGAAATTTGCTCTTATGCTAAAAGAGAAAACATCTCAGAAGAGTTACACAAACAGAAAGTGCCTGATAGCCTTATACATGATACACATATTTACACAAGGAAAACATACTTTATTGCATGAAAATGGACATAATTTTATTCAAGCACCATTGCTGACTAATATGACCAACCTACTTCAGACTATATCTTCATTTTGTTTCCTTTAATTTTCATGGGTGAAAACAAAGTTTACTTTTTCAAATTTAAATCATAGGGATATTGAAATGATCTGGAGGCTATAAATATGATGTCTAGTTAAATACGCAAAATGTGACAGAAAAATAACTGGTAATTTACAGAAAACAAGGTAATTGGTGTGTGTGTGTGTGTGTGTGTGTGTGTGTGCGCGTGCGTCTGAGAAAAGAGAGAGAGAGAGAGAGAGAGAGAGAGAGAGAGAGAGAGAGAGAGAGAGAGAGAGAGAGAGAGAGAGAGAGAGAGAGAGAGAGAGAGGGAGAGGGAACAGGGAGAGAAAGAGTGAAAGAGAGAGATCTCCCTGCACTTCTAACATCAAGGTATTCATGAAAGGGACTGAAATCTCTTTGCTGCATATGTAAACAGATAAGAATATGCCTAGCAGGCATTTTGGGAACATCTGTCAATTTTTTATAGAACATACTGATTGTGGGGTATTGATTGCATTTAAACAAAGTTGTTGCAAAAAAAATCAGCTAACAATTCGTGTAGAAAGGGCCAATCAATATTTAAATGACTCGCTTTATTGATTTAAAATTAACTTTCAATTAAGAGATCCATAGGACTCTTAACTGCGACACTTATCCATTCAAGAGAAAATAAAGGTACATTTATCGATACACTTAAACAGCAGTGGCTGGTTTCCTATCGATTCAGTCATTTGCGCTGGGATTCGTTAGCGTCATCAGCCTTTAACTCGCTTACTAGGTCTTCGCAGTGTACAACACTGCGAGATGTAGGAATGCGCAAAACAACAGAGGATAGAAAATTAAACAGAATTAAAAGAGATAGGAAAAGGTAAGTCAACCTTATTCTTTTTTTTCCTTTTATTTTTATTAGAGGGAAGAATGTTTAGATTGTTTGGGTGCCTGTTAGAAAAACAAGCCTTTCAAGGCACTATTTTTCAAAGCAAGCAGTTAAAATACAGCACATTTTGTCCTTTGTAATTGTATAAACAAATGAAACCTTAGAATGATTGACTAGTAAAAGCTTTACTGGCTTCAATTGACTCTCAGGATCACTAAGTTGGATATACTGGTTATATTAGAATCAATGTGAGCTAAAACAGCACTAATAGATTAATAGAATCTTTAAAAGATAATAATGGCATTTTAATTTGAAATATTGGATATGCGTATCCAAGATAACACTTAACAGTATGGCAAAGAATCCACGATGGGCTATAGTAATTATTTTGATCATTTGTCAATCATTACATTTTATAACTTCTGCTTTAACCAGGGATTGATGAAAAATAAAACTGACAAAGAACAATTAAAATATAATACTAAATAGATGAATACATAGTAACATATATAGATCAAACTATTTTGAAATCATCACCAGACACCTGGTTGTATGCGTGTGTGTGTTTGTGTGCGTGCCCGTGTGTGTGGTTTTGTTGCCACTGATGGAGAACGCCTGATACAAAGGAAGTCACTGGCTGTAAACCTTTACTACAGATTCTGATATTATGTAAGCAAAACCAAACAGTAAAGGAGCGCCACAGGGAAGGACATCTTCACAGAACCGAGTCCTCAGTCATGCTGCTGGAATGGGTGCACCTGTGGCACTGGTGCTCTTTTCAGAAATGCAAAACGATAGGAGCGGGTCCTTGGTTTACAGACGGAAATATATCTAGACAACATCTCGCAGAGGGCATCGGTCTCTCTCTTTTTCAAATCGCTGTACAGAGCTATCTGTATGAGAAGGAAGGTACACAGCAGAACTGCCATCTAAATTCCTGGTAAGCGACACAATAGTCTTTCTGATTCTGGTTGTACTGGATTCATTTCTAATCGTTGTTATACTTACTCTAAAATTTTCATTCTCTCGATAGCCACTATGCATACAAAAGAAATTTAAGTAATGTCAAAGATTGATTGGCCTTTAACTACCCCCGTGGCAGCCTCCCCACCCCCTCACGCACACATATAGCTAGTCTATGATGCTGCTTTTGCTGGCTGTTATATCTTTTTATGTGTCTTAAACTGTAAAAATATGAAATTTTAAAAAATCTGGAAGACATAGGATTAAACAGAGATCCTAATGTTCAAATACAAGAACCCTCTCCTACAAAATCATTTAATCACATAATAGTGGTGTAACACAATTTGGAATATATTATGGCAATTATAATCCACAAAGTACATGAGGCCATTATTTCCAACTAGAAATTAGATGATGATCCTAATTAATCGATGATAGCAAGTGCCACAGGATGCCAGTCTTCCCCCTTTCCGTTCTGCCGAGAAAAGATGGATGGCTCTCTAAACACCCAGGAGTAGTAACAATTGGCTTAAGACCATTCTGTCCCAAGGTGCTGAATAGAGGCTTCACTTTGATTTAACACTTTCTTATCACATCCAAGAGGTGAAAAAGGCATCTTTATAAAGTGGGTTGCAAAAGAAAGAAAGAAAGAAATGGGGGGTGGGGGAGAGACTCTGGCCCCAGTTTATGAACTGTCTTTATGTAAGAACTCTGGGAGTACTTGGAAGTGACTATAGAAAACAAACAAAACCCCAAAGCCTTAAACATTAAAATCTAACCCATAAATGAATATAACAGAATAATTAAAGGTTGGTTTATTTTTGTCTTTTGCATGCTGCGAACTTCCAATTAGACTAACCAAAAGGAAGGGTGTACCTAAATAAAATACTTAGTCTGTGGACCCAACTCTCTGCTCTGGCTAAAAAATACATTTACTATCACTTCACCTGGCTTTACATCTCCTGAATAATTAATTGAGAAGTTTTTTTTTCTTTGTCATTAATCATATTTTATGTCTAAAACTTATTTTAAGGACCATCCTCACAGCAGGCTATGAGAATGTGGACTGCTTCAGCAGGGATAAAAGAATCTAATTCTAGACACAGTTTCACTGGTCAGGTCTCAGGAATTGTGTATGGACATCTCCTCTTTGTCCTGTATTCAGCTGTTTCCATCTTAATGACAGAAGACATTAAGTGGTCTGAAGCTAGCAATCCTGTCTTTGGGATGTTCCCCGTGTGTGTGATTTGAGTAGGATCTTGTAATTTCACTGTGATCGAAGAGCCGATCTCCTTGAAGATGATGACCCATGCTGAGTGAGTCATGCAAAAGTGTAGGCAACAGATGCCTCAGAGGCAGACCACACGACTTCTATAAATGATGGAAAATGAGGGCGATCTAATTTCTGAAATGCTCTTATCCAGCTTTATCTTCCTCTGCCGTTTTGGTTTCAGCAATGTGATTGTATGTTTCACCATCTATCAAAGACATGGCTGATAAGACTTGATTCTAGATAAATCGGTCGCATTTCAGATGCCTTACCATATGCGAAATCTCACAGCATGGTTAGTTGAATGTAAATCCCTCCCCCCCTTAAAGGCTCAGTTACCCCATCATCTCAGAAAGGTTTCACCTCACTTTACCTAAATTCTGGCTAAAACAGACACAAATAGTCACAGGAATGAGTGCTATGGGGTGGAAATTATTCCTCTCTTAGAAGAGGAGCACTCATTTTACTCTGGAATTCCCTGCGGAGAAATGATGTATGCAAACTATCCAAGGACACTATAGTCCTCAGATGCTTAGAGAAAGAGAGACGGTGCATGGAGTAGATGACGAGAAAAATAAAGTGCAGGGACAAGTGGCAAGTATTCTGTGCTGAGCTGAAATGGTCATTCTAGTTCTAGTTGAAAACAAAGCAGGACATGGGTGAAAATCACCCCGTTTACTTTTTTCACCCTTCATGGGAGTAAATGGAACAGACTGAAACTTCATATGAAAAATCAGAGAAAGGCTAAATATCTTCAGCGAATATCCTAAATGTGGTAGTACTTCAAGATCTGATTTCTTGTTGGTGCCCCCCCCCGCCCCTCTCCCCTTTAATCCTTTCCTGCCTTCCACACTTCCATTACCGTCAAGGGGACCCCCTTCATAAAGCCAGTGACTATCTTCTGCAAAATATGGCAAACAAATTTGGTCATGTGCCACATGTCATTTGATTAACGGTGTCGACAGGAATAATGGCAAGCTAGGCCACATAGGAGGTCACCAAAGGGGTTTTTAACTTCTTATTCAACCTCTGAAAGTCAGGCTGTCAGGCACCAGGCCTCTTTCTTACCCTGGCCTGCGCTGGTTAGTTCAGCCCCCGAACAGCTATCCTGTCTTCTCTGTTTAATATTGAAGAGGCAAACCCTTCTCCCCTGCATGCAGAGGCTGCCTTTCCGTCAAAGCTCAGGAGATTCCAGCAACAAAATCAATGTATGCATGTTCAGAGCAGTTTTCCGGGTTTTGTAAGACAAATCTCTCAAATGGGGGCTAGTTTAATGCTATTGAGCTGAGCTTCGATCTGAGTGAGTGAGTGAACAACATGGCAACAGTGAGTGCGACAGTTCACTTTCCACTGCTCCAGCACCGGAGGGGGGTGCTGATGGAAGTGTGTGTGTGTGTGTGTGTGTGTGTGTGTGTGTGTGTTGGGAGTGGGGGTGGGGAGAAGGCTGTTCTCTACAAACGCAGCTGTGGAATGTCTTCCTGACCCCTCACCTCATCTAATCCAACATTAGACCTCACAGTGAATTGGTTAAATAAATAAATATTTAAAGGTAACTCCAAATCAACAAGCATCATTAATTAATTTCTGACTTCCCTGTTAATGAAGTAGACTTGGGGAAGTGTCCATGCTGACGGACTGCTTTTTCAGGCCCAGGACCAATTCAGCACACTCAAGTTCCTTTTTAAAGGCATATGCTTGGAAAGCCAAAAAAACTATGCTAGGGTTTTTCTTTCTTATTATTTTCTCCCATTATTCTTTCAGCTATGGAATTGTCTCCTGAATCAAGAAGGGTAAATTTTTTGAAGAGAGTATGTTTTACCTAGTATTTGCGTTATTCAATAAAGTTTTTAAATCATCGATAATTTAGGCTGCCTAACTTTAAAAACATACTTTACAAGCATTTAGCTGATCAAACTCCCTTTTTTATTAGGAATCCTAAAGTTTCTAAATATACCTAATCAGAGACTTTTTAAATTATAAAGCTAAAATTAGGATGTGCCTGTAAAAACTGAATTTGCAATCACCAACTAGAAGGAGGACCCACACTGACTCAGGTGATGGGGAAGGCAAGACATTTCTTAAATCAATCGATATGATATTTTAATTAGCTAACGAACAAACAAGTAGCCCTGAATTTGGGGACATTATAATGCACTCCTCCTAAATTGAAAAAGGCACAACAGCTTCATCCATGCTCCTTCCATTAGGCTCAGAACTTCATAAACGACCTGATGCTAAATCAATCACGACTTTACCCAGAGAGAGCTTTCCTTTCAGAGAAATCATATTTTATTACGGCACGAAGAAGGCATTTGAATCTTTCTAATGTTTTGGAGACATCAAAGAAAATTCATCTCAGATTCTGGTTTTATTTTGAGGTAAGCATTTTTTCAGGGATTTTTCAAAAGGCTGGGCTTAATAAAGAAAATCTAAATCTGAGTTACAGCCAAATATTACAATAGAAATACATATTTCTAAATCTGGCATAATTCAATTTTGTACAATTATAATGTTTGTACAAAACTGTTTATCAGTGTTCATTTCTTCATACAAATGGCATGTTAATTTCACTGGGATGCTATTGGCTTTAAAGTAAGTGGTGCATCCTGAGAAAGATACAGGTCACTTGCAGGATACTTGTTTGTTTTCCTTCTTTAAGCTGAATTCAGATTCTAACTTTATAACTTATAGTGCATCAGGTATTTTCCAAAAGAAATAAAAACAGAAGTGAGTACAATCAAGACAGCCTGTTTTAACTATGCCTGAACTCATGATGCCCAGAGACTTTCCACTTCCATGGAGTCTTAAAACCCCACAAGGGCAGTCTAGCTCCAGCTTCTAGGTCAGTGGTTCTCAACCTGTGGGTCGCGACCCCTTTGGGGGGGTCAAACGACCCTTTCCCAAGGGTTGCCCAATTCATAACAGTAGCAAAATGACAGTTATGAAGTAGCAATGAGAATAATTTTATGGTTGGAGGTCACCACAATATAAGGAACTTTATGAAAGGGCCGCGGCATGAGGAAGGTTGAGAACCCCTGTTTCTAGGGTCAGAATGAACTTCATGTCAGTGAGTTTGAGTTTAACCTCCTGACGCTCCTTTACCCTTCAAAGAAGGGATCCAACTGAACGCGTTGATGACACTGACCAGTCGCTTTCACCCCTCTCTACTCTCACCTACACAACAAGGAGCGCACTGCTATGGAGTCTGTTCCTACTAGTTGCCATAAATGCACAACGATTTTCCACCGGGATAAATATTAAGATCCTGCCTATTTTACTTTAGAAAATATGTTAATACTATTTTTCAAATGTGAAATGAAGGGCTGAATATGCCATACCCTCTCCTTTCCATCTCAGCCCAGTAAACAATTCCCTCTGTCCCCATCACCCTTCCCCACCCAAAACACTGACTCATATTCTTCAAAGTAGAAGTATGGAATTTTGTTTCAATACTAGACAAAAGAATTTCCCTGCCTTATACATATTTTCAAGTGAATTTGTACCTTTACTGTGAAAGGGCTATTGCTTCCTGTTGGTTAACAGCTCAATCTGTTGCCAGGAATTAATGAAAAAATATACTATTACAGAAACTATCCCATGTTTCAGTGTCAGAGCTGTAAAGGATACGAAAGCCTTCTTTGGTCTTCTTTGGACTGGAGCCTCAACTCTAAATAAGTTTGACTACAAAGTTCTTCTTATATTTTACCTAATAAGGGCATTTACATCACAACATGAATGCAGTAAAAGGTTTGTAGAGAATGTTTTTCCTGTTCTTGTATTTCTTTGGAGAAACATTATGGACTCTCAATAAACAAAACCTGTTAAAACTGGTGGTCCCTATCATATAAAAATAATTCTGAAATAGAAAGCTGATAATCTTGAATTCAGCATTCTGCAAAGGCCCTCTGTGTGTACACAATGATGTACTCAGTAACCATTCAGTATCATTCCACAGCTTGTAAAGTCATATTTTCTAACTCAAAGGCCCATTTTGTACCATGTCATATAGAGAATGCCCCAGTTAAACCATATTTCTGAGCGGCGGAGCTTCAAATGTCATCTTGAGTTTCACAAAACCCTCTTTCTTTTCAGAAGTAATTAGCTAAGGCAGCGTTTGTATGGCAATTAAAAACCACTTGCTTGCAGAAGCTTGTAGGCATTATGTAATTTTTAATGCTGTGAAGAATATTGAATATACCATGGATTGCCAAAAGAGTGAACAAATCTGTCTGAGAAGAAGCACAGCCAGAAAGTTCCTTAAAAGCAAGATGGCGAGACTTTGTCTCCTATGCTTAGGACATGGCATCAGGAAAGACCAGTCCTTGGAGAAGGATATCGTACTTGCTAAACTTGAGGGGCCACCAAAAAACCAAAAAAAAAGAAGACTCTCAACAAGATGGATTGTTATGATGACCACAATAACGGGCTCGTCTCTAAATACGCTTTTTAACATATGGTACTCAAATACTAGGTAGCAATGGCTGTGGGGGTGGCCCCGCCAGTGTTTCCTTCTGTCACAGGTCAGGACACTACGAGTCAGAACGGACTGGTGGACGCCTTGCAGCCAGCAGCAGCATACTACAAGAACACACGTGCATTCCTGCCTCTGGCTTAAATACAGTGAATGTTGTAGGGGGCTGCACAGGAATTTTCTCAAGAACATTAAAGCAAGCCAAACACGATTGTATTCCAGCTAAAATTGCTCTCTTTATACCATGTATTGAAACTTGATAACTGTTGGTTATAAAATTCCTTTGATTTTCTGTAGGTAATAAAATACTTTGGCAATTACTATTGACAGTTCTGGATAATCTTGAAGGCTGCCTTGCCTGAAGAAGATGAGTGTTACAAATCACTCCACAGAAAGAGGGAAGAACAGCAGCAGGCAGCAGACAGGTTTCAATTTCACAATGCTGATTATCTCATTCGCGATTCTATGCATGCCTAAATCTGAGAATCCCTCAAGCAGCTATATGGACTTCTACTTTTAAAATGCCTATTATGCTTTCATACTTTCCCCTGCTTCCTGAAGGGTGCCATTTCGCCGAGCTTAAATAGCAGAAAATTGCACCGCTTTTCCTCTGCCCATCTCCTCCATCTCTATTAACCTGCACAAGAACAAAGGCACTTGATGATCCAGCTGTAGGTGGAGAAACAGGGTGGAAGCTGGTTTTCATTTACTGCCACGTAGATTTGTGATTCATAAATTCGTTTTCAGCAATAGCCTACTTGTAATACCTCAGCAAATTACTAAAAGCACATTTGGGGGGGGGTTGCAAAATACGTAACCGTGTTGGTCCTTGTTCAATCAATAGGAGCACCCTCACACACGCTCCCGCATGCGCACACATTTGATTATTTGCAGCCACACCGAATGAAAGTCCGTGTTCGTTAGAATGTGTCTTGATTTAAATAAAGGTGATAAAGATGAAGCTGGCCCAAATGGAATTCTTTCGATTTAGGCTGGAAGAGAACAATAGGCTCGGAGCAGGCAAGAAAATAGTTGAAGCACCTGGTTCTAATGCTTGCAATAGGCCTTTATTAGATGTCATAAACTGAATGATGCATGACTCTGTGGACGACTTATAGTCCACAAATGGGGAGGTAAAATGGAGGACAAAGAGTTCTTTTAAAACAATAAGGTTAAGCAGCCCTTTTAAATCAAACGGTATTTATTAAATGCAGAAAATTTTAATAACCTTACTGAGATCTGCTCATTCTTCTAATTTTATACATTCCTGTCTTTCTTTTTCAAAGACTAAACCTTTCTGTTGGATTTTAACAATAAACTACATCTTGCCCAAGTGTTCTTTTAGGTCAGTTCTAAAAACAAATCCACGGTGAGAGAAAGGAGACATCTTTTCAAATTTTCTTTTTTAAAGTTCCAGGGCTCACAGTCCATCCTTTAGTCGATGAAGCTGGAATTTCATGTGTGTCCCAGAAGCAAAAAAGAAACGGAGAAAAGGTAACTTTGGCCATCAGAAACTGTTTGAAAATAAGGTCTGTTTTGCATTTAA
Organism: Tenrec ecaudatus; assembly: GCF_050624435.1. Lineage (NCBI taxonomy): Eukaryota > Metazoa > Chordata > Mammalia > Afrosoricida > Tenrecidae > Tenrec > Tenrec ecaudatus. The sequence continues at coordinate 61,719,645 of NC_134534.1, forward strand.
AAAGATAAAAGAATGTTTTCTAAAATGACAATTGCTGGTTGGCCATCGATTCCGGAGCCTGCTCAAATTTCCCATTATGTCTCACTGAGGCTTAGAAGGCTTGAGAGGCCGAAACTGTGGCTTTCAACAAAAGTGGAGGGGTTACAGCATTAAGAAACACAGCTGTTGCTTGCAAACTGCAAATGTTAGAATAACTCACTGCTTGTTTTTTCCTTGCTGCTAATAAAAACTTAAAGTGTTTTGCATGCTTTCTATAAACAGTGCACTTAAGTTTTATAATCTAGTACATCTTATTAAGCGTGAAGTCTGCTGATCCCTAAATTATTCATAACGTGGTCCAGACTGATTAAGATTGGCTTGTTAAGGAGCACAAGAAGCAATTAAACTGACAAGGCAGTGCGGCCTTGATGTATACATTTATTATCACAAGAATACCCAAAGTGAATGCCCTTATTAAGCAATGAATTTCACCTCACTGGCCCTTCTACCATGGCTGCCACGGGCAGAGAGAGCCAGGAACAACATGTCAAAAGCTAACTCTGAGGAAATGCCTATCTTCAAGTGAAACCGATTTTGTAATGAACCTTTCAGTTCGCTCCTGAGGTAATAAATCCTGACTGGTGCATTAATTACTTGATAACATCCCATCAAAATGCAAATGCAGCACTTGACCCATAGGAACGGCTCACTAGCTGGTAACTCTTCAGGGTGGACATAAATTGTCTGTTTTCTCTTATCAAACAGGGCGTTTATTTCCATCTTGCTAGGGTGAATGTCACTCGTGCCACCCTGAGCCCCTCTGTGGCCTGACACCATCATTTGCGGAGGGCTGTCAGGAAGTGCCAACATCCTAATTGTGCGACTCTTTCACGGTGTCCCTTTCAGGAGAGTGTCCCTTCCCCCCCCCCCCCCCCCCCCCTAGGGCCGTGGAGGAAAAGCCCAGCACTCCCCCTTCGAACCCAATCTTTCTGGAGGAATCCGGCCCCGCCAAGGACACGCTGCAATTCTGCTGGAGGGGATACCCTCCTGCTAGAGCGCAGGCAGCTGTCTGCAAAAGCAAGGCACCGCGCAGGGAATTCTGCTTCTCACAGCGACCCAGTGTGAGCTGAGCGAACACGAGGGACAGACAGGCGTGTGTGTGTGTGTGCGGGCGTGCCTGCGGGCGCGTGGTGCACTGGGTGCGGTAAGACAAGATAGACTGCCTAAATCTATATTTATAGGGTGACCACGAAGCGTCCTTTAGGTGGGGTTTTAATATTTTCACAGAATAATCAATACTTCATTAAAGGAACAGAAATGACGCGCTCAAGGCCTAAGAGAGCGAGCGAGATAAAACAGAGACTCCAAACCCTGCTAATAAACACTGAAAAGCGCGTGGGAGAGCCTCCTGTTCCGGAATATTCTCTTAGCAGAGTGGAACGGATTCATTTAGTTATGGAAACGGTTTCCACAATGAATGTTAATGAGCGTTTTCGTTTTCTATTGGTTCGTTCAAATTTTTTATCTCCATCAGTAGGTCTGACTCTCCCACCTGGGTCAACCTGCCTTCCAGTCGTGTTTATTTGTCTTGAAGGCTTGGTGAAAATCCTTAATTCAGGTTACTAGGCAACCCTGCAGGTGAGAAAATATAATGTTTGGCTGACTCCATTTTTGAATGCACACAGTGGCCTAATGCCTTCAAAATAGACTGCAAAGCACGTGCTGATAAGTCGCTGCTACATTCTCTAAAGGCGAGGTCAGAAGAAAATTAATTGATGCTGAAAATAATGACAGAAGGAGAGGCAGCACGGAGACTTGGTGTGACTGGCATGTGATAATGTTAGCAAGACTCTCAGCATGTGACTGGACAGTGTGATGAAAAATATACCCTGTGCGAGGGAAAAACAAGTTACAAAACTTAATTAGTTTTTGACACTTCTTCATAAGTTATTATCTTTTCATTTGGAACATTGCCTTGGGACATCGATACACAGGAAGAAATGAAACATTCTTATTGTAAATATGAAAGAAAGATGACTTTATATTGGGCCCCTGCTCTTTGCATGTCCTTTTGAATAAGCAAACTCTCCTGCAGGCTAGCGGGGACTAGGGACTGGATGACGCAAGGGCGTCTGCTTTAAGTATGACACAGACTTAGTCGATGTATGATTCCATTACGATGGATTGTGCAATTTTGATTAAAAAAAATAAGGTGGCATCTGAATCAAATGTGGTCAAAATAGGCTCTTAGCTGGGAAGTAGTAGAATTATACCCCCGATTGCAATAAGGTTTCCTGTACAGCCAATGTATTTTTAATTCCTTTCCACTAAGGTTTATACCTACAAGTAATTCACGCTGATTACTAAATAACCCTTGCGAGTTGCTTTGTCTTTTGAATTTTAAAAAATACACTTGCCGTGAGCAATGAATTTCATAAACCAGCAGCTCTCATGCTTGATGGATCATTCTTATTTTATGCAGTGCTGTGTGATAGAGAACTGAGGTAAAATATTCTATCCACAAGCTATTCGGTACAATTTATCATCAGCGGCTCACTAGTCCAGTGATAATACCTGGCTTGCAGATTGTAATGATCAGATTCTCTTTTTATTTCAAACAGGAGCAATTCCGAATACCAGAGTTTTTTTAATTTACATACATTAGTGAGGTTCAAATGTGGCAATAGCTACAAGCAAATGCACTTGCAAACTGAATGCTCGCCTTGCATAATGGGTTCTCTTTAGCAATTACTCACCAGTGAAGTACCCAGATAAAAATGAAAACAAAGAGAAAAAGGGAAATCATGACACATACACCATAGTGTGGACGAGGATAATGACTGAACGACAGCAAAGGTCACGCTTATATCTGTTTTAGTAATGATTCGTGCACCCTTCCTCTGCATTGAATTCCTAATGCAATCTTCTTTCTAGTCTATGGTGCAATATCCTTTTTTAATCTGTCATTTTAAAAGTTCCAATACTAGCTCTTTATTACACAACAATGACAACACGTCATTAGTAATAGAAATTATTACTGATACAATTTTAAATGCCTGACCTGTGGAAGCAACGGGTAAATATGTGAGACCCCACCCCACCCCCCACCCACCCCCACCCCCACATTCACAATAAAACTCCACAAATTATACCAGGTCAAACATTTAGTAAAACCGACAGGCTTATAATAAAATAGCGCTTATAGTTACATCACTTTTACACTGACCACAGTATTGAGCTTGAATTCCCAGCAGCATCATTACTAGACATTTTCTGCCACCTTTCTAAATCTGAAAAGCTTCCTACATTTAGTGAAGATTAGGTAATGCTACATCCAATCAATAGTGGCTATCAATTCCATACCTTGTTCAGCAGAATGAGTTGATTAAAGTAAGTAGAGAGGCTGACTAAATATTGTTTAAAACTAGATGTTTCTTCAAACTGATGGTTAGCTTTGAGAAAATATACTACTTGCAGGCAAAAACAACACTCGGTGCGTGACATGCACAAGGAGGGAAGCTCATCTGCCATCTCGAGGCTACTCTGTCACTGAAAACAACAGGGAGGGATAGCCAAGTGCAGGACAGGAGCTTTGTGCTCACTCCATATTTCCAGACTCTGGATTGCTGATGGCATGATCTTCGGGTTATGCAAATGGAGTGTTGGTTTAGATTGATCAGTGCTTTTCTTAAAACAAAACAAAGCGCCCACATCTCAAAGAAAGCGATGATATGCCAAAGAAATCATAACACGGTCTCTGGAGGAGCCGTTTCCAAACTCACGTCCCAGGCCCAACTCAGTGAGTTTTCCATTTCCAGACCTGTGCAATTTGCAAAACCCACTGAGACTACTACCAGGACTAGCCATGATCAAGAGGCCATCAATTGATTGCATATATGACAGAGTTGGCCTGGATGATCTCTCGGTGTCTGCCTAAGTGGCAGAGATGCTGTGGTCCGATGGGTTTCCAGTGTAAAGGAGTCCTTGATAGGGGCACTTTAAGTGAGCGGAAACTCAATCTTTCCCCCAGTGTTATCAAGACAGAGGCACACATCCCCTCTCCATGGGAAATATTACCCTTTATTAGAACTCATTCAATGAGCCAGTGCAGGAAATTCTAAGAATAAGATTGAGAAAGATGGACTGGAAAAGAAATCAGAAAATGGATGGAGAAAAGCAAAACAAAACAGAAAGTTCTATATTTATAATGGCTTTACAATGTGGTAAAAAACAATCCTTTCTCTCTCCAGTAATGAAAACACTATCAGAAACAGTGGCAATAACTCCTTTTCTAAATGAAAAGTTTCAAATACGAAATTGAGCACTCTAAGTTTTCAGACCTACCCAGAGTTCTGGTTTTCAAAGTCTCCAGGGTTGTGTGGTTAGGCGATTACTGTTAGCTTTAGCTCTTCCAGGCAATGCTTGACCACTAACGTATTATGGTGTATTTGTTTAAACATGCTGTTGCTCATCTTCATGATCCCAAACAGCTCAACTGCAAGTTTGAGGCCCACGAAAGTTAAGCATATTAAGACAAATCCTGGCATCCAGAAGAACCCCAAGGGATAGGTTTTGATCCCTGACACATAATTTCTGTCTACAATAAAGAATCAAAGATTGAGATTTTATTGTTGCCCTAGGACATTTTCGAGAAATGAACTTCCTTGAACTTCTACTACAGTGAAAAACTTCATATTTATGTTAATACACAGATGTAGTACTCAACCATGAGGTCTTTAACATGGTGTGATTTCCATGAATTTTTTTAGTTTCAAAAATCATCTTACCATGTTTTCTTATACACTGCTCCATCAAAATCAGCCGATATGCTTGCTTCAGCTACCTTTTAGCCTTAAACTTTAGGGGCCCATTCTTGGAGAGGACCGCAAGCAACTCTCGCTAGCCCCCCTCTCTCGCCTGCCTTCAAGCTCTTGTGCAAAATTCTCTGGGGCCATTCACATTCTCAGTCCTTCCGGTCCTCCTTTCCTAGATATGTTTGTGCTTGTGATGAAACACGCTCTCATCCATTTCTACAGTGGTTTATAGAGTATCTCAATATTTGTATTCCCTAAGCCAGACGCCATCTTAAAGCAAGCTAAGGGTAAGCCACTTGGACTGGTTAGAAGACAATGTCTTGTGCCTTATTTAAATGCCTAAATTACTTTCATTGTGTTTTCTCAAGATGGTCTAAAATGAAAAGAGCTGCACTTCTCTGAGGTGGCCATTTTACTTCTTTCTACACTGTCCAATGAAATTCCTCTCCAAACTCAGACTTCCACTGATTGTTTTATTTATTCATCTGTCCTTCTATATTCAGGCATAATGACAGTGGATGAAGAATAAAATAGCTGGGGTTGCATCTTGTCTTGGATTTTTGTATTTTCTTTTTTTCCTCAGGCTTGAAGAGACTGCTTATGCGATTTCTGAGGAAGGAGCTGCTACTTTGAACCTGAGTTCTCCAGCAGGCTAACAATCGTGCCAGGGACAAATGGGATCCAAAACTGTCTACTGAGGTGGGTTTCAACTGAAGAGAGGCTTGATTTGTCAACTACAAAGAAAGACTGACAGGCCAGTAGCTTTTCCTATCTCTTTCCATTTTAATAAGTGGATTTGAAGGTGTCTGTCAGTATTTTCTTTGGCTAGTTATATATAAAATATATTTATAAAACACCCGATTTTTAAGTTGGACTCTGAATTTCCATGGAAATCCCTAATTTATTTATTTTTGAGTGAAGGCTGTTTTACTAAGGTTAGATCATAAATTTAGTTGTTAAGAGGGGGGCTGGGAGGTGGGGTGGTGGGGAGAGTGAAGACCAAAGGGAGGGGCTAATTATGGTCTCAGGTATAAAACCCTATTCCAGTATTGTGTTATCATCGAGTGTATAGTAGAGTTACAGTTTATTGTATTGATCTCATTGCTGCTCAAGTGCTCCAAAGGCCAAAATTTGTAATGCAACGACACTGCCATGGCGCAACATTCTGAGCCCGTATATAAAGGAGAAGTCTCCAAAGCACAATTTCCAGGATTCAGCACAAGAAACTCTACGTGAACTTCTTCTTAAAACAGAATCGGACACAAAACCTGCCTGGGAAAAAGGAAAAAAAAAAGAGCATTCCTTTGTATACTTTTTTAGCTGAAATTTTGAAAGTACGTTTATTTAATCATTGTAGACCATTCTACCCTTCTAGCTACAGCTGTGCAAAATATTTCCAACTCAAAAATTATTATTAAAAATTAATGAAAGGAGATGCTTAGACTGGGGCTTTCCAGGCCAACTTCTGTTCCATGTAAATATTTATAGCTGAGCCTCAAACCTTTCAAATTGTGTGCTTTTAATAGAAGTAACAGAGACATCAACATAGCAAAAGAAAGAGTTCTGTTAAAAGAATCAAACATAAAACATTTAAGATGCTGATTATGTCTGCCTCAGAAAAGAGGCGTCCTGTGGGCATCAGGTCAAGTTTTCCTATTCAGGAGGATCAATTTTAAGTGGAATGCATTAATTACTTCAAAGAAGAGTCTTATCCACTCAGGAGCATCCTCCCCTCCTTTTCTCCAGATCTCCTCAGTGCTGGTCTATTCTCTCTCCTGTTGTTGTTGTTGACTACACAGTTGACTCTTCGATATTGAGAGTCTTAATTACAGACACGTTTGGTTTTTGAAAAAGAGGAAAGAAAGGATCGGACGGGAACTCCAGGTCAATCTCTGTTTAATTATCTTCTTTTAACCAAGCATTCTTTCCCACGAATCAACCGACACTGACAGTTACACAAAGCTGTGTTTTCAAGGTCCAGATCCAAAAGGTGCGTAAAGTGAAATCATTTTTATAGTAGCTAACATGCCCCCAAAGTTCATTTGTTGAAACTATGGAAGGCCAAAAGCAAGTCTACATGTTTCCAAAGTGGGAAACTAAGTAGGGATTTTTATTGTCAAAATTTTATTTTTTGAAAAAGCTGTCCTTACGGTGTAAGAACTCTTAAAAAAAAAAAAAAAAAAGGAAAATCATTTGATGGCCCACCAAACACCCAGGCAATCACTGGATAAGCAGTGGATTGTTTAAAACATTTTTTATTTTGTATTTTTAAAATTATTATTATTATTTTAAACATTTTATTATGGGCTCATACAACTCATCACAATCCATACATACATCAATTGTGTAAAGCACGTAGGACACATATTTAAGAAAATCTGTATGCTCATCTCCTCCAATGTTGCTCTCTTTTATCACTTTTTTTTACCCCCCAAGGCCATTACTACCGCACCCCTAATAAACAACCGAGAAAACACTCAAATGTTCCTTGGGAGGCGACCATTATTCCTGCACATTCTATGCTTCCCACGAGGCGGAAACGCCAGGATCATGACCAGTGTTATTGTATGGTTACAGTATCCTGCGAGCCTGGACAAGTTATTAGGTCAGACGCCAACTTCCTAAGTAGAAAAATGATGTGTTCGCCTTTTGTGCTCTCTTCAGTCATGGCTGAAGTCGGTGCTAATTAAAGCCCAGCAGCAAGGTGCTTCCAGAGAGGTCAGGACTTCTTTCTGATGCCTAAACAGTGCTCAACTCCCAGGGACTGCCCCTAATCTGAAGTGATGTGATGTAGAGCTGGCCTTTGAGATTCACCGTGAATTTAAAGAAAAATGACAGCTAACGGCAGGGGTGTCAAAAAAAAAAGGGGCAGGTGGAGATGTCAGGAGGAATGTCATTAAGTTTACCTGCAATTAGTTGCTTCACTTAAGAACCAGTAGGCAGTGGAGATCCGGGCACCTTGGCACACCTATAGGATTCCTCACATGTTGTGCAGCAGAAGTCTGCACCAGGCACACCTGGGATTAACAGCTTCTAACATCCAAAGAAGTGTTCCCGGAGGAGGGCCCTTAGATCTGTTTTCACCAAGAAACAGACCATGTTGTCCAGTGGTCTTCCAGAATGAATAAACCATAGTTTTTATTAGTGGCTATATTAATAATAACCTGAATAATAAATTCAAATACAGAGAACACTGCTAATTTTTTAATTGGAAATAAAACATTGTGGTAATTAATCTTGTAGGCATTCACTTTTCCCCCTTTCGGCATGGGACTTGTGTGAAATCAAAATGATACTCAGAAGAGAAACCAGGATTTATTGTCAGTTTTAATAGACACCTGTACAGCTTACTAACTACTTAAAAATGGTGAGGTCTGTTAGCACAACTTTGTCCCTTGCTTTCTCCTTAGTCCCCATTCCCCAGTGGCACGTGTGCACACTATGAAATGACAACATATTTAGCTCAGTATGTCTGGGTGCTATCGCTGTGCAATATGGCATGGCTGAGACGGGCCTGCGCATTAGTCATAAAGGACCCTGCTTTGAAAGTGTTTGTACTGATTCTTGGAATATCTTCTAGTATAAATGAATATATCTGGTTGCAAGTTTGGTGCTCAAGTCTATAAATCTCTTGACAAAATATAATTGGAATCTGAAAAGTATAACTGCTTATTTAAAAGTTTGATGTTTTTAGAGTTAAAAGGTAGACATTAAAATTTTGGTGCAGATTCATGCATGTTAAGCTATTTACTAGGAGGTATACAATTTTGTGTGTAAAGTATAATTCTTAAATATGTATGTAGTATTCATAAAACTGAGCTGTCATAATTTTGAAGTAACTTCTTAATTTTGAAGTAACTTCTTGTTAATCAATGCACTCAGGAGATAATTTGGAGATAATGTATATCATAAACTTTATTTTACAGATGAGTAAATAAATGCCCTGAAATGTTAGATGATTTTCCCAGTTAATAGGCATACTGAAATTAAAACCCCACGTCTACTTCTATAGTAGGTAACTTTTCTTCCCTTATTCTGACATGCTGACTTCCTTGAAAAAGTTTAGTATCTTTATTCTTGAACAAAATATGTCAATGTATAGTTAATTAATTAATATATTGCAAACTTAAAAATATATCCTGAAATTGTTATCATATGTGGTGCTATTAGTACTGAGAAATACATTATTTGTAAATGTTTGCACATGGAAATGTTCCCATTGATCTAAACGGTTTTCTATATTGAACTCCAAACTTGTATCTTTAAAACACAGTTCGCCACAGTTCCTTACCCATATAGGACTTGTGGAGAATTTCCCCAAATGATTTCATTGAGAATATGTGGGTGATTGATCTGATAGGAAATCAGGAAAACTCTTATGAAGTGAAGTACTCACAAGTCTTGAAACTCAGACCAAGGGGAAAAAATACTTTTGCTAAAACAGAACATGGGGAATCATTTGCACTGTTCCTGACTTGTCTTTGTTTTGGAAAATTGGAATAAAATATAAAGCACAAGAGCTTGTCTAAAAAATGTTTGATTTAATCCTGGTTTGAAACAGTCAACCAAACAGAAAACGGCAGGGCGTAGGCCTCTTGGCCCCTTTAAAAATTCTTCTCTGGTTAAGTGGCTATTACTCAACCAGGGAAGACCCTTGTAATCCTTTCTCCTGCGTTTACCCTAGGCTGTGGGTGGAGGAAACACAAACGCTGCCCCTGGAAACAAAAGGTAGCAAGCTTCTGGATCTCAATAATTCCGACGTGGGAATTACAGCTGCTGAATTAAAATGAGCCTGTCCTTGTGCGTGCAAATATTTAAGTGTATATTTATATTTACATTCATGTATACTTACATCCGTATGTGTAAATATAAACACATATGAGGGGGCACCCCCCAAAATGTAATTTTTCCCCCAAAGCTATGTATTTTTTTTTTAAATAAAGCAACCTTATCACCTTCAAAGTACTCTCCATTACACTTAACACATTTGGCAAACCTATGATTCCATCCTTGGAAACATTTTTCCAACTCATCTGTTTGGATGGCTGACTGCACCTCACTCGTTTTTTTCTTCACCTCTTCTACGTGTCAAATCACTGTCCTTTCATGTCCCTCTTCATTCCCAGAAACAAAAAGAAGTCTCACGGAGGGAGATCAGGTGAGTAAGGTTTGTAGGACAAGAAAGGCATGCTATTTTGGGGGGGGGAGGGGTGCGGGGGGTTGCCAGAAACTGGCACTCTGCGATGGCTGAGTGGGCGGGTGCATGGTCATGGTGGCAAAACCAGTCCCCCGTCTGCCACAAATCAGGCCTTTTTTGTAGCGCACTGTTACGCAATCTTTACAGAAACTCTAAATAGAAAGCTTCAGTCTGACCTGGTGGAACAAACTCCAAATGCACTACAAGTCGACATTTCCATCCGTTCGGGAAGTTGACTGACGTCCAGAATGAGATTTGTCATCAATCGGTATTTCACCTCTTTTGAAACGAGACAACCTCTGGTACACTTGAGTTCTTCCCACACCACTGTCCTTGTAAGTTGTTTTCAACATCACAACAGTCTCTGGGTATTTTTCCCCGAGCAGGAAACAAAATTTCACCGCTGCACGCTGTTCTCTTAAATTGGCCAACACAACAAACGACCTTTGAGCAAAACTGCTTCTCTGAAAAAATTCACTGTGACCAGCGAGAAAATTCCCAGGCGATGCCACTGGCTGCACTAACTCAGAGCGAGTTGCTTGATGCTTGCCTAGCTGGAAAAAGGCACACTGTGAAAGCTCCACTCCACCCAGTGCAATTCCAGTTTTTTGGTTTTGTTTTGGGGGGTTATTTTGATGTACTCCTCATACATGCATATGTGTGCATAAACACATAGGGGAATTTTCCAACAAATGTATATGTATAGTATATATAGATACATACATATGTGTGTGCATAACGAAAAAAAATGGCAGAGAATGATAAGGGGTGATACAAGTTGATCAAGTACCAAAATTTGAACCAGAACCATCAGTCCTTTTACAGAAGCCAATGTTGATTCATTAGTAGAGGTTCAAATATTAGGAGTGCTTTCAGTGACAATTTTTTAATCAAAATTTTATCTTACGCTACTATTTTTTGAACAAGAAAAATTTTACTGAATTGTAATGCTTCCCATGAATAATTTAATTTAAAAATTCTGATATTCAAATAATTTAGATTGTTAATTTTTCAATAAAATTTTGGTTAAAATACATTATTCCAACAAGAACAGCTTAGCATATATGAATTATTTGGGGTAAAAATTCTATCGTTTATCAACTGTGTACTTTGGTTAGGCTATTTAATACTTAGTCCTCGGTTTTCTAGATAAAAATCAAAGGTAGTAATCAATTTGGCTAAGAAAGTTTGAAGTTACATGAGATAGTATGTTTAAAGTACATCATAGTACTTGATACTAAATAAGCACTCAAGAAATTATTATTATTACAAACAGTCTTGGACAACATATGTTATGAATTTTATTCATTAACTATTTAATTAATTACAAATAATTGGTAAAAGCACTTTCAAAATCTCAGCTTTTAAATATGCAAATATACTAAAGTATAATGAAGGAATCTTTTGGGTGTAATGGATAGGTCTTTTAAAGTTATATCTAAAATAAAATCAAGATACAATTACACATTTAAAATATCTAAAAGCTCAGTCACATGGCAAATAATATCTCAGGAGATACTATTGTGCATTAAAATTAAAAACATTATTTTAAATGCATATGCACTAATATTTTCATATTTATATAATAGACGGAAAAGACACTAATGGAATAGACCATTATTTCTAAAACAGCTTAATACAATTTTATTTTCAGTTCCATTAACAGCATAGAAATTAAACTTTTAAAATCCTACATAAACAAATCAGTATAATTCATACTTCAAATCAACAAACTGAAATGGAGATTTGGTAATTATCTAATTAATTTGATAAAAGAAGGTGAACAAACTAAATTCTTCGGACCCATGGATCTTTGCTGGCCCTAAAATGCTTACTTTGACTGTATAATCAGTTTAACTGGTTAAATGGCAAATGTACTGTCTTCACAGCACAAAGTGAAATGAGATTCTGCAGTCATTTAGTTATCCTTATTAATGCAGAAAACTAGAAACAATTGCCTGCCATGATATGCACATGTTTATTTCCTGACAAAATACTGTTTTTGTACACCATAGAGAGTCGGCAGCCCACTCATCATCCTTGGTCATTTTGTTCTTTCATTCCCTATTAGAGCACGTCTCACAAACGTTTCTTTCCAATTGCTCTATTACATATGTCATAATCAGAGGACAACATTTAGCCAAAATGTCTGTTTACCATCTTTTAGACAGTCAAAACAGTCTGTTGGTACGTTCTGTGATATTAATTCCTACTCATCTAGGAGTGGATTTTGGCCAAAACACTTGATTGCTCTTTTGAGGACTTTTACAATAGTGCATCAGTTTAACCATATTGAGCCAATAACCATGTAATAATGGAAGTCACTTAATAGTGAGCCAACTGATTTTCTGTCTACCCACATCATGACAAATAAATACTTTGGTTATAAGCTTTCCAAAATACAAAATAGCATGCTGGTTTGAAATAAATGTTTTCATGAAATATTTTAGTGGTGTGTCCAATTTAATCATCGAGGCAATGCTCAGCGTATGCTAAAATAACAAATCTCAGTTCAAACGAAAAGTTAGCAGCGATATAAGAATGGTTATGGTCAATAGTTCCTTAGTGTGCTCTGCCTGAAGGATCGGAGGTTCAAAAGCACCTGGTGGTAACTTGGCAGAAAGGCCTGCCGGTCTATTTCTGGAGAACCAGCCATTGGACAGGAAGGAAGGAAGGCCGGGAGGAGAAGTGAATGCGGAACGCAGGGCTAATGGCCACCAAGATAAACTGTCTCCTCCGCCACAAGATCAGAAGAACTCGATGGTGCTCAGCTACTTGTATGAATATTTTGATTAAAGATTCTACAGAAGAAGGCTAACCAAAGTAGGGAAAATAGAGACCAATATTAGATATCCTAATAACTCCAGTTGTTCTGCAGCTCCAGAGGATAGATGAACCCCTTACACTATTGTCAGGAGAAAATCTTATAAACTTAATGTCCCCTCCCTGCCATCAAGTCAATTCCGATTCAAAGTGGCCCCATAGTGCAAAGAAGAACTGCCACTGTAGGTTTTGGAGACTACAACTCTTTACCAGAATAGAAATCATCTTTCTTCCAAGAGAAATATCTGCTAGAAGCTTCTTAAAACCAAACAGTAGTTATAGCTTCACTAGGAAAACAATCTGCCTTGAGTATTGTGCTCTTATAAGAAGAATATATATGAAATCAAAGTGAAAACAAATTTTTTTAAGTTTGGAACCTTAACGAGCAATGAGTTTATGTTAATGGGAGAAGAATCAGTAAATAAAAAGGTGAAAATGGTTGTCCAGTGTGAAGGATGTGATCAATGTTCCTGAATTGTATACATAGAAAATAGTTAATTTGTCTATGCCTTGCTGTCTATATTCTAAAAAAAAAACAACAACAATTCTTTTTAAAAGAAAACAATATGGAGTACGGAGTTACTCTGACACATGAGGGGTCTATGTATACAAAGAGCAAAAAATCAGGTTCTTGATAACAAAATGCAAGCATCTGATTGGGTGTTATATAGATCTCACGATGAAAAAGCATCTGATTGGGTATTATATAGATCTCATGATGAAACGTATTGGAACACACTGATTTGGAGACACACCTTTTTGAATTGTCAACTCTGTCAAATATGGCATGTGATGGTCCGATATCTATCTGAGCAGAGCTAATCTAAGAATCATTAGCATTCACCTACCAAAGAGTTCCTATTATAAATTGGACGTCATAGAAGATATTCCTGAAGAAGAAGCCACGTTAAAAGATACTGGAATCTAGACTGAAATCAAAGAGGAAAGAATAGAACAAATGGACTCATAGTTAAGAATGAAAATCCAATCTGTAATTGAGTGCCAATTTGTATAATACAGCAAGTGTTACAGAATATCACTGTAGCCTACATTAATTAGGGAGTTTCATATAGGCCTCAGTTATGAGGAAAGTTAGCCTGCAAAAAAGATACAGAGGATTTTTAAAGAAAGAAGCAATGTAACTTCTAGAAACATGGACAATTCAAATGAAGAAAATGAGAAAGTATGTGCTTATGGTTCACATGGGAATGGAAGCAAAACATAAGTAAGGTTGCCTTGACTAGAGAAAAACATGTTAGTGTCCAACCAAATATCTTTATTTAAAAGGTAAGTCTAAACTCCTCAGCCCACCACAATAGCAGGCAACAAGTACTTTGTTAAACTTGGGCAAACTACTTATCCTGAATGTCCCCTCATTGGCCCTATTGATGAAATAAGGGACATAAGGCACCAACTGCCTTTCATCGTGAGAAATGCTCCATATTAAATGTGTAAGGCGTGTGTAACAGGGGCACACAGCAGCTGCATGGCAAAGGCGTGTAATCATCATTGCAGCCCCTAGCTGGAGCACACCAATAAGTTCTGGGCCACTAACTGAAAAGAGGGTGCTTTAAACGCCCCCCGGGGGCCCCAAAGGAAAAGGACCACTATTGCAAAGTCTGTGGAGTACAGGTTGATTCTGAAAGACAAGTTCCCATCAGTTGAGTTTGACTTCATGGCAACTCTTTTTCATTGCTGTTATGTCAGTAATAGCTATCGATACTAAACTCACCGCCAATGACTCAATTCTGACTCAAAGTGACCCTTAAGGCAGCGGGGAACTGGTCCTGTAGTTTTCCGTGACTGTCAAGTCTTTGTGGTAACACAAGTCCTCTCCTTTCCCCGTTGGATCAGCTGCTGGGGTTGAACTTCTGACCTTGAGGTCCAATGTGTAACCCACTCCCCCAGGCTTCCGGTAACCACCATTATTTTTTAATATCTCTTCCTATGCCTAGCCCTATCTGTCCAGTCTTTAATTTATAGTTTTGCTTCTTGATTCTGTACCCTTTGTCTCAGCCAAATTGCAGGACCTATCTCTCTAACATACCCTATGATTTTCAGACTTGGAGCCTTTGCTGAGAGTGTGTGACTTTGGTATATCATTACTCAGTCAACCACTTCCTTCTTCTCCTGTGGAAATTTTGCTTGCGTTTCTATAGAATATGATATTCTTTATATGTCTTCCATTTTGTTTCAGACTTCCATATTTGCTGTGTTGTCTGACTTTATAGCTCGGTTGTTTCTTTTTTTAATCTAAATTACAGCACAAATCACATTCAGCAAATTTTCCCCTTAAACTATAAACTTCTGGAATGTAAACTTGTTCTTGGGAGGGGGGGTGCCTAATAGTCAGTATTCAGAGTGAATATGCTATTTATAAGTAATTATGCTTGTAGAATGCTGAGTTAATGGATTTTGACTATTCACTTAAAGAAATATAAAGACCTTGTTCATTTTGTCATGCCAGAGAATGACAGCAATCATTGCTGCCAATAAGTCTCATGCTTTGAGATTATCTTCACCATCGTGAACAGAAATTTACAAACACACCTACCCTTAAAAGGACTGTGAGCAATGCCATCCTCTTACCCAGGACTTCTCACTTTCAAATTGCAATCAATGACTCCTGACCAAAGCGTTATCTATGACAACTTGATTTTCCAGGTTTTGTTTCCTAAAAACAATATGACTATTATACAGCCACGGCTATGAACTAAATTAGCTGGTGGGTAATTTCAAATTATTTTGTGTTTTTAAGGTATTGAAACAAAAACTTGTATCCACTGTGGATTTTGAAAGATGCCACCATTAAAATATCAGTACATTCAATTGCTAACACATTGGATATATCTACTCTGTACCATATCACATTACAGTGAGTTGATTTCATCTTTCAGAAACTAACAATGGCAACATTTCCCCAAAACTATGTTATAAGCTCATACTATTTCCTATGCCCCAAACTGTAAAGTTACAATTCAAGGTCAACAATGTTTGATTCCACAACAAGTACCCTAATAACTTCTGATATTATTTTTTGGAAAGTAAAGAGGACTTGAAGCAAGCCCATACTGATGAAGATCAAAGACTACATTTCTCTATTTGAGTTATACCTCAATATAAAGAAGCCAAAATTCCTCACAAATAGACCAATAAGCAACATCAAGATACAAGGAGAAAAGACAAAAATGTCAAGATTTCATTTTGTTTGAACCCACAATGAATGCGCATGGACACAGCAGTGGAGAAATCAGCTAAAATATTGCCTTGGACAAATCTGCTGCCAATGGTCTCTTTAAGGTGTTTTTTTTAAATGAAAAACATAAAGTGGTCACTTTGAAGATTAAACTATTCAAACACCAAGTCTCAGTATTTTTCATCATCCCCTATATATACAAAATCTGGACCATGAATAAGGAAGAGGAATTGATAACTTTGAATTGTGTTGGTGAAAAATATTGAATATGCTGTGGCCTGCCAGATAATGTGGTTACCTGTTGGTTTGCTAACCACAAAGCCAGTAGTTTGAAACCACCAGCCGTTCCACAGGAGAACGTCCAGACTTACTACTCCTAGAAAAGTTACATCCACCCTAATCAAATTGACAATTATCTCTGTCTGATAGCCAGGCTACTCATGTTTCTCCCCTGGGGTCAAGATGCACTAGAACTGAAATGTGGTGCTGTACATACAACTCTGTAAATACAACTGAATTATGGGAGTGTATGATATGTGAATTACATCACACTAAAACTACAGGGGTGGTGGTGCAGATTTACAGCCTATAAAACCCACAGGGACAGGTCTAACCTGTCCTATAGGATCACTATAAATCAGAATCCACTGAATGACAATGAGCTTGAAGGATGTTTGGTTTTTTTTAGCTGTAAGGAGGGACATGTCAGTCTCAAAATGAACAGTGATAGGGCTCATTTGAAGTGAATGTCCTCCCTCACCCTCCTGAACATCTTATTAAGATAGACCAGTCCCTAGAGGAGGGCATTATCTTAGTAAGATAGAGGGCCAACAAAAAAGAGAACGGTTCTCAACATGATGGAATGGCACAGTCAGTGACCACAACGAAGAGCCCAAACACAGCAATAACTGGGAGAATAGTGTAGGCCTGGGCAGCTTCATTCTGCCGTGTAGAGGGTCTTTTTTTTTTTTTTTTTTGCCAACCTGACAACAATCCTGTTACTGTGTTAGCAGTTTTTCCACATGAAAATGATATCCAGTGGAGAATCGTGAAAAGAATTTTGCCACCGATTGTGAATAGTAGGAATTTCTTATAGAAATAAATAGTTTCTTATAAGTTCAGTCTCAAGATTTCTGCTTCTCCACTATTAAGTATTATTTTGCAACGTACTATTAAAAGCATGAATTCTGGGATCAGACTAATTTTCAAATTCCAGCTCTATGACTAAGATAACAGAGCTGCGAAATCTTGCGCAGTGACGTACCCTTTCTGCGTCTCAGTTTCTTCCTCTCTGCTGTAGGCATAAGAATAGCACCTGCATAATAGGGTTGTTTAGAGAATGACTTGAATTGAGAAGTCAAGGACAAGCACGTATTTGCTTTTGTTATTACTCTCGGTGAGCCAGTTCAGATTCCATCAAAACCTCAGCTGATGAGCATACAAGCCAAATAACCATTTGCATCTGAACTATCTACGTAATTGGGGGGGTGAGGGGGGACCAACTTCATCTAAGATTTTTGAACAATTGCCTTAATTCTCCACCATACTTGGCATCCATAGACAAGGTCTTAATGTCCAGTATCCACTGAAAGTCTTTGTATTTCAAATAAAAATAATAGCTGCCGTCAAGTATGTTAATGTCCATAATCATTGTAATTTTTATAAATTATAACTGTCGGTGGTCACAAACGTACCCAATGAAAACATGAGGTAACAATTTAGCCTTTATATTACTACTCTCAGAAAAGAAGAGCCACTTGTAGGAAACTTAAGTAGAAAGGCAAATTTATAACATTCATTCTAAAAATAAGGGGATTTCTCCCTCTTCCCAACAGGATTATTTCTAAAGTAATATTTGCTGGCAAATGTCAGCAGCCAAAAATTTCACCATCATTTCTAGCTTACAACACTCTTCTGTACATAACAGTTAAAGAATGCACCAAAATATCTAGCATATCATAAATAACTTTCATTAAAATATACGAATTTTCAACTATGTTGCTGCCTAATGTAAATAGAATTCATTTGGCTCCCAATATTATCTTCTCATGAATATTATTGTCTTCATTATTTAAAATAAAAGAGGAAAGGTATGTAATCTTACATTATACAGTTATAAAAAATGAAATTTTATTTTTTCTTTGATGAAGAAAAATATTTTGTTTGAAATCCCTTTGTAGTGTATTAAGATGTTAAACCAGTAAGAAACCAAGCTCACTACCATCAAGCTAGTGCTGACTCATACCGACCCTATAGGACAGGGTAGAACTAACCCGGGGAATTTCCAAGATTGTAACTCTTTACGGAAGTAGAAAGTATCGTATTTCTTCCAAGGAGTGGCAGGAGGTTTCGAACTGTTGACCTTACAGTTAGCAGCCCAATTTGTAACCACTACACCACCAGGGCTCCTCTCATTGGTTAAAAGGGAGTACTAAACGTGAATACTTAAAATTTATTGCAAAGGATGAGATCTAAGTAATATTAACTGATTAAAACCATCAACGGAATGAAATATTTTATCATCTTATTTTGTGGAACTTAATCATATTTAATTACACCAAGCTCTCATCGAATAAAAGAATCTAGTCTTCTAATTAGAAAATGCAAGTCTATCTATATAAGATAGGCAGGATAAACACTCTGGAGGGGAAAACAATGGGACTGATGGTTCCAGAGTGGACATGAGAGAAGGGGAGCTGGGATAAAGAAAGTGGATGTTAAAAAAAACAGGGACAAGGGAACAACAAGTGATCCAAAATCAAATGGCAAGGAGGGTGTAGGAGCCCTGGTAGGGCTTGATGAAGGGCAATGTAACCGAGAGGAATTACTGAAATCCAAATGATTGCTAAAAATGATAGTGGGACAAGAGGAAAGTAAAAGAAAATAGAGGAAAGAACTAGGAGGCAAAGGACATTTATAGTGGTGTAAACACAGACATGGACATATATAAATATATTTATATATGATTATGGGGATATATATGTTCATATATTTACAGGTTTAGTATTAAGGTAGCAGATGGACATTGGGCCTCCACTCAAGTACTCCCTCAATGCAGGAACACTTTATTCAATTAAACTGGCATTCCATGATGCTCACCTTCCTGACACAATTGCTGAAGGCAAAGCGATGATGAAGTAAATGTGGTGAAGAAAGCTGATCGTGCCTGGCTATCAAAAGATATAATATCTGGGGTCTTAAAGGCTTGAAGATAAACAAGCGGCCATCTAGCTGAGAAGCAACAAAGCCCACATGGAAGAAGCATACCAGCCTGTGTGATCACGAGGTGTTGAAGGGATCAGGTATCAGGCATCAGGCATCAAAGAACAAAAAAACATATTATTGCAAATGAGGGGGAGTGCAAAGTGTTCTAGTTCTTTAATTCTTCCTCTCCCCCAGAACAGAGGGTGTACACTGGTACAGATCAGAACTGGAAACACAGGGAATCCAGGATAGATATACCCCTCAGGACCAATAATGACAGTAGAGATACCAGGAGGGGAAGGGGAAGGTGAGGAAGAAAAGGGGAACAGGTCACAAGGATCTACATATAACCTCATCCCTGGGGGGTGGACAACAGAAAAGTGGGTAAAGGGAGACATCCGACAGCGTAATACATGACAAAATAATAATAATTTATAGATTATCAAGTGTTGAAGGAGGAGGAAAATGAGGAGTTGATACCAAGGGCTCAAGCAGAAAGCAAATGTTTTGAGAATGATCATGGTAACAAATGTGCTTGACACATGGATGGATGTATGGATTGTGATGAGTTGTACAATACCCCAATAAAATGATTTTTTTTAAGGAAAAAAAAGAAAATGTACTCCAACATTCTATTTGTATGCCAATAATCTAGTGGGGAAATGGGAACTAAAGCAGACCCCAGTATTATCTTGCACTTAAACATAGCAAGCATGCACTTGAAAACACTTTTTTGGGTCTAATTTTGAAATAATATTTCTCAGTATATCTAGAATGGACGTTGGAAATATACTTGGTTTTGTTAATTACATGCTGCTTGAATGTTTAAGTAAGTCACAGACTTCAAGTCTAAAGGTAACCCTGCAGTGTTCCTGATGTATATTCTAACTGTCCTCAAAATAATTACAGAGTAGAGCTTGACTGCCATTCACAAGCATCTAGTCCATTGTGTGAGGAGAAAAAGAAAATGGCGGCCCACACATTAGCACATCACCCATGGCTAAAGCAATGACAAGATAGATTAGAATGTATATTAAATCTCACACATGACTGCTTTTCTGTATCAAGGTAAAAAATACTTGTTCTTACATACATTATGAACCAGTGTTGGTCTGACATCTACATTAATATTGACAGCCAATCAACATTTTTATTATATATGTGTATATATTTACTGAGACAATAAGGAAACTAAACCTGGCAAGACTTAGATAACAAAATGAAAAAAAAATCTACAAGGCAGACTTATTTACTCATAACAAAAGAAAAAAAATTAACCTCAAATAGTGCTGTGCTTTTATGAATTATCAATCCTGTAGTAATGCCTCAACTGGAATAAACAGCTGTGATTTGTTAATCCAATCTCATTTGTTGTATAAGAAATTTAGTAGATAAGGGATGGTTCTAGAAAAAGAAACTCCTGCCTAGATAATAATATAAATATTATCTGCATAAGAGACTGATTATTAAAAGAATCTGGATTAACACTATTGTATTACTGTGCTTTCTACACATTATTTTCGCAGAGCGAAGGAAATCGCTAGACAGTAATCCTGCCTGCAGAATAACCACAGATGAGAAACACATATGAGTTGTAAGAAATGGGAAACACCCAACAGCTTCATTTGAGATGTTTAACATATTTATTTGTGTTTCCCACATCGAGGAGTGAAAGCCCATGTGAATTGGTTAGGGGAAAAAAGTCATTATTTACTTTGTTTTAAAATATCACAGACCTAAGCAAGCCCATCTTTATTTCAAGACAATATCATGGTCTTGTTAATGATTAAGTATTGTTTTCCAATGATGGCTCTTGGACACTCTGCTTTGAAATATGTTAGCATTCTTATTATTCTCACAGACACTATAATGCTTTTAAGGTATACACATATTTTGTCGACATTATACTAGAATGCTCGGAAAGAAAACATTCATTTTTCCTAGCTTTTGTCTAGCTTCACCATATCATGGCATGGGGAGAGGTATACAGAAATTAATATTTTCCCTAAAGAAAACAACCTTAGGATTTGCAATCCTTTTTATTTTTTAAAGCAATAACACTAGGATCTGCTCATCTTATGAAGCATATACTCACGTGGCTAGCATTCAGTCTTAGTAATTGAGCTTTGCTTGGAAAGATTCAAGAGAAACAGAATCACAAGGCAAGCAAGCAAACTTCTTTTGGATTTTAAATGCATCATGCAGCAACACTTCAAGTGCTGTTCATTTCCAAAGCCAGGCATGCTTTTCTTAAAACATGCCTTAGACAAAAGACTACCTTTCTCTCTTTTCCAGCACTGGGTGGAAGAAGATTCTGGTTAAAGTGATGTTCTTAGTAATAGTTATCTCCATAAGATCCAGGCTATCACTTATGTAAGTCCTTGAAAGTGATGCCATTTCATGAGGACATGACAAAAATTGCATCCTTCCCTACCCGTAAACAATGGCAGGAATCAGAGGCCTTTCTGTGTTGTTCTATCAATGCCGCACTAGCCTCTCTTGGCGAGACGTATGCAAAAGAAAAGATGGAGAGAAATGTCTGGCACAGAAGACAAACTCGCACTCCTCTACTTGAAAAATGTATCACATCAAAGCTGATTAATTAATGTCAATCCAGTCCCGAAAAAGGGAAAAGACTCATCTTCACAAGCAATGAAACTATCATGATTACTGTAGAACCACAGGCTGGCCTACCCCTGTCGGTCACTTTTTATGCCCAACAAAGTGATGTGGAATTAACTGTTTTCATAAACACATGGTCCTTAGGATAATATCTTGTACTTTTTAATTTCCTAGTTGGCAGCACAGCATGCCAAATGTCAGCAACGTCGGTAGTCTGCATTACAAGCTGTCTGAGCCTGCAGGGATGCCTTGCACTGATATCCTGCCATTTTCCAATATGATAAAGGGAAAGCAGAAATGTTTGGGAAAGTGTAGAAAGATAATAATTTAAAAGACTAAATTTAAAAAAATGAATCTATAAAATCCCAAGGGGAAAAATGTAGAATCTAAAAGTATTTAATCTGTCTTTTCAACTCCATTGCATTGCTATAATTCAGAAGCCCATAATCTTTAAATACTCTCATAGAAAACATATTTTGTTCCTAAATTGTATTCATAACAAGGGGCAAGTGATGCCCCATTTATAACATTTTCAAGTCATAGAGTCCACATGTGGCCATGTACTAGCATAGCCAGACAGAGTGTACATTTCAAAAAAAACCCCCAAAACTAGACCTCATAAATCTCCTGAAATTCCTCACATCTATTATGTTTACCTTCTGCTGCTGATGAGCCTGTGGGGCTCTGTACAGAGGGAATTATAAGCGCTCCAGAAGATTTGGCAAGAAGATGCTAGAAGAAACAATGGGCAAAGAAAAAATCTTAACTGAAGCATCATATCCAGCTTTGGCTACCATTTACATATTTGAGATTATAGCTAGTATAATGGAAATTCCATTGAAATGGAATAAATTGTTTTCTAAAATCACTATGTAATTACTGTTGGTGATGGCTGAAATTAAACGTGGTAATGGGCTACACTCAATGCACTTCATGGAATTCCACTGAGGCTAACATTTTTATTGAAAACCTGCCTGTTTACGCAATTCTTCAACTAGGAATCAAGGTACTTGTATCCCCC
>NC_134534.1:61747500-61832500 GCF_050624435.1 Tenrec ecaudatus
GTTCAATTCCATACAAACAAGGGAACTCCTAAAATAAGAAAAGTAACAAAGAGAAAAACACATTAATAACCGTGATTCAATATCAACTCTATGAGGCATAGTAAGTCACTGAACTATGTTTACGTGCTTTCTTTTAAAAACACAAATGTTGGCCCCAGTGGTATTTACTTGCTTTTTGTTTAGTTGGATACGAGTGAGCACGCTGAATTTCAAACACACAACAACAAAAACTTTAAAGGTACGATCAAACATGTTGATTTCTACCTTCCCACTCCTACCCCCTTTCGTTTGGCATCTGAAAATGGTTAGTACAAAAAAGGAAAAAAGAAAATAAACTAGCTGTTGAGCCTTTCCAAAGCCCAAAAGGACTGGACCATATATCTGGTTTATACTCATAGACAGAAGATTTAGAAACTTTTTGTTAAATCGAGTGAAGTGATGATCTGCTGTAAAGCATCAATATCCCAACGTTTTTCTCCAAAAAAAACCAAAAAGGGGTGGGAGGGGGCAGCGACGGTAGCCTGCTCTGAGGATTTGCATTCTCAGGAAAAGAAGCCCATGCGTGCTCGGACTCATCACCTGTAAACACAGATACTGCAGAATTCACCTCAGCAGACGGAGATCTGAAAGATTCCAAAGATGAGATTCTTGACTACCTGGAGACAAGCTTTCCTTGCCTTCCCTTAGTGTAAACACATGAAAAGGTCCCAAGCCTGGCTCTACACAGGGACATTTCTGTCTCCTTCAAACACACCAGCTTTTCTTTGGATCCAAAAAGAAATGGACTCTCTGGTCCTGGGGTTTCAGGAAGCTTGACTGTGGAATAGGGAAGCAGCTTGGTGGGGAATCAGCTTGGAAGGGATGATGGCATTGCTGTTATTACACACCAACACTCTTTCCAGAGGGGTGGGAGGAAAAACTAAACTTTTATTTTTTTTCTCATGTAAATCAAGGGACCATTCATGCCAACCAGAACTCACCCAATGTCATTTCTAAGATGTTCGCTTTTCAATGTATTTCCTAATAAATAGATCGCCATATGATTTTCTTTATAGTGCAGTATGCCTCTTTTCTATACCTACTGGGAATCCTTAGCCTTGTAAGTTCAAGTGAATTAAAAACGGTACCCATAAAAGGAGCAAGGACTATTTAACAGCCATTTCCTTGTGCCTCAGATCCATACTGTCTGGCACAGAACCTCATTTCTTGTCACTCTGCTGTGTTAAGAACAGCAGGCCTCAGCCATTCAGGCTGCCCCATCAACTGTGAGTTTTAATTTGAGCCACTTTCACATTTTAATAAAAAAAAATTTAAACTTAAAAAAAAAACTTACTTTTTCCGCCAACCCATCTTCAGCCTGTGTTGTACCACCTAAGGCTTCCAAGCAGCGCTCTACTCCGGAGTAAGCCAAGCATATCAAGTGTGCCTGCAACACTCACAGGCTAATGAACAATGCACAGAAACAAAAGGAACAGCAAGGTTCCTATTATCTGATCTTCCGTAAAACACAAAAACTGCCTTCTCTGGTGCAGGGAAGTGCCAGGAAGCCTGCAGGTGTGAGCCAGTTAAAAGAAAAGGCTGGGGCTAAATAGATTCTTTGACTGTCAGGGATTAGAGTCATGGAACCAGTGGTAACACACATCTTTTCCTTTAATTTACAAAATTTTCTCACGAGTCTGCAAGAGTTCACCCCATCAGGGGCTTTCAGAGGCCATTGAAATGTCTTAAGTTTTAATTAAGTTGGAGTTGTCAGAAGAAAGCTTTTTTGGCACAGAGTCAGGGTCATTAATTATGGCTATCTTTGTTTCTTTCTCTAAAGAGAACTCCACTGACTTGCTGGGTTACTTGCCCAGCCTGCATTTCCTACCCTGCAGTTCCCATTCTCTTCCAAGGGGGACTTCATCAGGAAGTTTCCCAATTACTTCCCGCACTTTTCTAGGTCTACAGCATTTACAGACCCTAGACATTTTAAAACTGCTTCTTATTAGTGGCTTAGAGAATATTAACAACAAATTTAACTACTAGGTTTTCCAGGATCTAAATTTTTTATGGATTTTTGCATTTAAATATAACTATCCTCATAACCAACCCTACTTTATCCAAGAGCCCTATTCTATGTTCTTACAGCCCGTGTCCTCACCTTTCACAGAATAGTAATCAATTTTAAAATGATTTACCTAGTAACACATCATTCTTGCTGGGTATATCTAGTTTTGCCTGGTATTTTTTAAAAATCCAGAGAAGATTTAAAACAAGGCAAATTGTGCTTCTAAATAAAACTGGCTATGACTGCATCCAATCAGGTTTTATAGACATTGAAATAAAATATGTAAAACTTCAAATGCTTTGAGAAATTCATTAATATGCTTCATCTAGCTCTCAAAGGCCATTGCTACTGGATCAAGTGCATAAACCACTGCACGTCTATAAAATGGATTTTTTGTTTAAAAACAAAACAATTTCTAAAGTACTGTACATACCTTTGTATATTAAAGACAAATATACTATATTTTTAAAAATTTAATTTACATTCTGGTTTTTATGAAAAAGTATAGTATTGTTAACTAAATTGCTTTGACGTTTCTCCCTTGCAGCAGAGATTTTGTATGCTTCCCTTAGGTTTTTATATAATTTTCCTTCTTTGATTTAATGAAAAAATAGCAAAGCAAAACAATTTGTTTAAAATTGAGAAGAGAGAAGGAAGTGGAATAATAGTCTAAAAAGAGAAGGAAAGTGAATGACAGTAAACCTGAATCAAGAGGCATCCCTATCTCTAGTGGAAATTGTCTTTGAACTTAATACCACCTGTTTTAAAATATGAATAGTGGGGAAAGGTTTTCAAACCTCGGCAAGTCCAATTAGGATCAGCCATTTCTTCTAGATGAAGATTTAATCCCCTTCTAAATTCCCAGTAATTCAAACTAACCTGCAACGTGTAGCAAACCAAGCGCAGTGCCCCTCGGCACATGCCTCTTCAGCTAAATGGCCTCGGGTGCCACAGTGGGCCCTCACCATCAGAATGATAGTGCAGCACCATTTCAGGGGGTTCTCAGGTGAACCAGTTCCCAGCGTGAAATGCTCACTAGACCCAAGTCTAGGTGTGAAGTGCCCATGCTACATTAATGAAGCCCCCGGCTGCTAACAAAGGTCATCAGCCTCTCCTCAAAAGGAAAGCCCTGAGCTCCACTCCCACAAAGACGGCCGCCTAGGAAACTCAAGCGGGCACGTCCACTCTGTACTTCAAGGCTGCTGGGAGTCAAATGGATTCAACACAACCTACCAACAGCTCCACCAACATCCACCAGGGTCGTTGAGTTAATTCTGACTTATAATAAAGCTACAGGACAGTATACAACTACGCCATCATGTTTTCTAGGCCACCTCTTTATGGGAATCCACAAGTCCACCTTTTCTCCTGCAGAGTAGCTGGTAGGTTTGAACCACAAACCTTGTTAACAGCCCAATGCACTGGTAACCCACTGCATCACCAGGCTCTTAAATGATTAGTCTAGGAAAAACCGAAACGATCGGTGTTTTCTTTCAGTCAGCTACAACACTCAATCACTTTGGAAGGCAAGTGGGAATTAGCAGATTTAGGGAATCTGATTGAATTAGTGGACTCTGGAGTACCTGGGTGGCGAAAATGGTTAAAATATTCAATCGCTAACTGACAGGCTGACGGTTTGAGTCCACCCAGAGGTACTTCACAGGAAAGGCCCAAATCATCATGCTCTAGAGCACAGATCAACTTTGACACAAGTGGGGGTGGGGGTGGGGAAAGGCTTACAGAAGAAACCCTAATTCATTTGCCATTATGATAGTCCACGTCTTTAACCAGACGGGATACACCTAAGCCTTCCACAATAGCAAAATAGCAACCCTACTTAGATTACTTAAGGCTAAAGATTAAGTATTAATTTGAAACCCAGTTTACAGAGATGAACAGAAGGCTCCATTCTCTGATCTTGGGGCTTCTCTCGCCGACGTCTTTTATATCATGCCCAAAGAGAAACAGCTCTTTGAGGATGACACTGATGCCTGTTTGCCTCTATTTTACAATAAGTAAACTCTTAAGTCATGAATTAATGTAAGACATTTATAATATGTGTGCTATTATACTTGAACTCAGAACTGAACTAATGATGGAATTGTTCATATATTTCTACAAACTTACTTATTACTTTAAAGCCTTCAGTAATGCCACGGATAAATTCTTTCCATCTCTTGCTTATCATACTTTATTATGAATGTAAGGAGACCTGGTAACTCTCTATCAAGTAAGCACTGTATTACTGGCTACAAGGTAGACAGTTCAAACCCACCAAATAGCTTCAGAAATCCTATGAGTCACAGGATGCTGCCACTCAGAAGCAAGTCAATGGAAGTGGCTTTGATTTTTAGCTTGGTTGTGAATATATATTACTCTATCATAAGTTCTGAACCTGCAATTTACCCTGTATTAATTTCTTTCTGGATTATCTCTATTTGAATATAAAAGGACCACATCAGGAACCCCAAATGTGGGCTGAAGATGGCTTCTAGGGAAAATAGAAGATGAAAATTAAGTTGAATTTGATGTGCACTTGATTTTTTAACCGTCCTTCATTTTCATAAGTATTCTCTTTGCATAATAGACCACACATTGGACAAAATACTGAAGATTCAAACAAGGCACCATCTTCTTTGAAAGAGCTCATGGTCTAAGGAGTAAGTTGGGAAGTATAAACTATTGTGTTAAGCTTTCCACTGGGAAGGGAAAAATGAATGGCATAGGAGCAGGAGAAAAGCAGAGAGTCTCGGTAGTGAAATGGCTAAGCACTTGGCTGTAACTGAAAGGTTGGCAGTTTGAACCTACCAAACAACTGTGAGAGAAAGACCTGCGATCTGTTTTCATAGAGATTACAGCCAAGGAAACCTTAAGGAGCAATTGTATTCTGTCACATGGTGTCTCTATACGTCAGAAGTGACTTGACAACACCCAATGACAATGGAAAAAACAGGTATTTCTGAGTGCTATTTTCTCCAAGAAAATAACACCACCGTGCTTCATCTCGCTGGTCTACCTAGAGTTAGCCTTGTGGACAATAGATGTAAGGCAGTTGAAGCAGATGGAGCAGTATGTGTAACATCAACATGCGAGTGAAAGAGTGGTATATCTGATGCACTAAAGGAAGAACGTCAGCGATGTATATTTAGATAAGAATGTGAAATAGTGTGAATACTAGATCGTGAGGATTGGACTTGTACTTAAAATTTTGGGTTGTCTTGGAGAGAGTGGAATAAGATGAGTGTACCCTATCAAAATTATCACTTAATCCTAAATATATCTGCTAAATACTTCTCAGTCTGTGGATTTCATTGCAGCTTACCACCATCTCATGGCATTAACACTCACTTCCTCCAATAAACTGATGCAATTATAGCGACTTGAAAAATAATTTGATTTATTAATTTAACAATTTATAAAACATCTGCTCTGTGTCATGTACTATTCTAGGTGCCGGAATTACAACAGTGAATAAAACAGTCTCTGTCTTCATGAAGTCTAAATTCCAGAATGGAAAAAGACAAACAAAATCAAATATACAAACACATAATTTAGGTAACAATCAGGGTTGTGATAGAAAAGGAAGCAGAGAAAGGTCAACAAAGAGGGGAGGTTTGGTGGAGAGGCTGCAAATCTGATGAACGGAAACATCTACCGAACACCTTTTCAAGGCTTTTTATTTCTTGTAGAATTTAAACTTAAAATTCCTAACATAGATTCTCACTAGAGTGACCACATGGCCAGGATTTACGAGAACAGTTCCAGTTTACACCAATTGTTTCTTAGAATTTCAAAATTCAAAACTTAATTTTCAAAGATAAAGAATAGATGGTCTTTGAACCTAAAGGTGCATGATTTCGCTTCCACACAACTCTCACTTTAGGTTGCAAAGCACCCTTACCTGTTCACTTCATTCCAACTATCCTGTTTTCCATCTTCCAAGTTTAAACGTCACTGTACATGTAGAGCCTTCAATATTCCTTCAGCCTTAAGTGCTTTCCTTCTCCTTTGCCTAAATTTATTTCTGTCCATCATCCAAGTCACTGATTTTCAGATTAAGAGGGCTTTTTTCTTTACTTAAGAAATGTGGTCTCATTATTTCCCCTGCTGGACTTTATATTTCCCCCCTTGGAACATTTATTCCATTAAAAGTTAAAATGTAGTATATTTGATTGATGGCAGATGAACGGAATACACAGAGTCACTATACCCAAAAGAACTGATCAATATTCAACTTCTTCAGGAGGTAGCACATGATCTAGAACTGATAGTATGGAAGACAACCAAGCTGCACTGAAGACATTGGCAAAAAAGAAGGGCCCAGGAATTGGCAGATTTCAAATGAAAAGTTCACACTCATCTATGTCAAGAAATTTGGTGACGTAACTGGAAAAGATCCATGATCTGTGCTCATTAAAAAAAGAAGAAGAAGAAGACAAAGCAGTGACCCAAAAGAAGGCATAAATTATGGAACAATATCCATAATGTCACACAGAGTAAAATTTTGCTAGAGATAATTCAAAAACTGTTGAGGGATTTACTAGAAATTCAAACTCGATTCTGGAGAGGACCTAGAACGAATCTATCACCCCTGACAATGACTGGATTGCTCCTCAATGCAGAGAATATCAGAAAGACGGTTATCTGTGTTTTATGGGTTATACAAAGGTCTTTCACATGTTTTTTATAAAAGTCTGAATAATATTGCAGAGTGGCAACTTCAGAACATATAATTGCACACATGAAGAACCTGTACACCAGTGGATTTCAACCTTCCTAATGCTGCGACCCTTTAATACAGTTCCACACGTTGTGGTGACTCCCAATCATAAAATTATTTTCGTTGCTACTTCAAAAGTGTAATTTTGTTATTGTTATGAATTGTAATGTAAATATCTGATATACAGGATGTATTTTGTTGTAACAAATTGAACATCAATAAAGCATAGTGATTCATCACAAAACCAATATGTAATTATATATTGTGAAATATCTATTTCTAATGACAAATAAATGAAATTTTGTCTTGAAGCATGGTGTAGCAAAGGTAACAGTCTTCACGCCGAGTGCTCATACTTGGGCATATCTGTATGTGGGCGGACCCGCCTGGAGACCAATAGCGGAGCGGTCTCTCAGTTCCTAAGACCATCCGAAATATGTGCTTTCTGATAGTCTTAGGCGACCCCTGTGAAAGAGTAGGTCCACCTCCAAAAGGGTCGCGACCCACAGGTTGAGAACTGATGCAGTACACTAACAAAGAGACAGTTGTTGGAAAAGAACAAGGTGATACTGCATGGCTTAAAGTCAGGAAAGGTACATCTCAGTGCTTTATCCTCTCACCATACATATCAGTCTGTATGCTGAGCAAATAAGCAAAGAAACTGGACCACATGAAGGAAAATATGACATCAGGACTGGAGGAAGACTCATGACCAACTCTTGATTTGCAGATGGCAAATCTTGTTTGCTGAAAACTAACAGGGTTGAAGAACTTATGCTCTGAACATCAAAGACTAAAGCTTTCAATATGTATTGCACTTCAACATTTTAAAAATAACGTTAAAAATCCTTCAACTGGACCAATAAGCAACATTATGAAACAGAGAGAAGTCTGAAGTTGTCAAGGATTTCATTGTACTCTTATCGACAAACAACATCCCGGGAAACAGCCATCAAGAAATCAAGGCAATCTCTCGGTCAAATCTGCTGCAAAAATTTCTTTAAAGTGTTAAAAAGTAAAGCTGTCACTTTGAATACTAACATATGCCTGCCCCAAATCATGGTATTTTCCATCGTCCCATATGTATATGAAAGCTAGACAATAAATAAGGAAAACTAAAGAAGAATTGATGCCCTGGAATTACGATGTTGGCCAAGAATATTGAATATACCATGGACTGCCAGAGAACCCAAAACAATCAGTCTTTGAAGAAGGACAGCAGATGCTGCTTATAAGCAAGGAGGGAAAGACTTCATCTCACATACATTGGACAGGTCGTCAGGAGGGACTAGTCCCTGGGAAAAGGACATTACGCTCGGTAAAGTAAAGGATCAGCACAGTATAGGTAGACTTTCAACAAGCTGGGCAGACACAGTGGCTGCCGGGATGGGCCCCAGCGCAGCAACTGTTTGTGAGCATGGTGCACAACATTGAGCTGTGTTGTACTTGGGGTCACTTTGAGTCAGGAGCAACTCGTGGCACCTAACAATGACAACAACCTTATTGATCGGTAGATGCCTGTCTTCTCCCCAAGACTACACATTTCTTGCAGGTACAAATTGCTCCCATATTGCTGTTTCTCTGTAGGACTTGAACAATGCTGGGAGCATAGTCATGTGCTCAGTGTATTTATATAGAAAGAACAATAATCAGATACTATAGCGGCAAGGTGCCCTGGTGGCACAGTGGTTAAGCACTCATCCACTAACAAAAGGTGAGTGATTTGAACCATCAGTCTCTCCACGGCAGAAAGATGTGACAGCCTTCTTTCAGAAAGATTATAGCCTGGGGAACGCTCTAGAGAAGTTCGCCCCTGTCCAATCGGCGTTATAAATCGGAATCGAGGGGGCAGCACCAGGCAATGCGGTAGGCAAAGGACTAGAAGTATCTGACATACTGAAGAGTTGATCAGGACATACTATTTGATAGAACTTCATGACTGATTGATTTAAGTACAAAGGAATTGCAGGAGCGGGAGAGGGAAGTCTAAAAATAACTCCCTGGCTTCTGACTTGGGAAAGTGAATGGAGGATGCTGCCATTGACCGAGATGGGAGATGCAAGATGAAGAACAGACTGGGGAGTGAGGATGTGCTATAATTTAGACACACTTAATTTGAGGTGGCTGTGAGACAACCAGGTAGAGATTGTTATTATTTACAACTAAATTAGTCTGTTTTATAACAATGTTTTTTTTATCAGAACCTATGTCAACTTAGGGCCAACAAAGCTTTGATAAAAATGTTTGCTATGAAAAGTTGGAAATTTCCATTCACCTGATAATATGGTTATACAAGAAATTATAGCCAGATTCGGGGCAGGTGAGTAGTAGCTCACATTGCTGAGGCAGGAGCGGGAGGCGCAACATAGATTCCATAGGTTGCTGCTCTCAGGTTTGAGTCTACAAATGACCAAGCTGTCAGGAACAAACTTGAGGAGACAAAAGTAATTCTAGTCCAAGGATATCTAACAAGATGGCAGGAGACAATTTAACCTGGGTGAAATATTTAGCTGTTAATGTGTATTTAAATAATTTCTTTCACAATCTTTGTTCTGTTTGCACTTTCAACACTGATGTACATGACCATCTGGGGAGGAGAAAAAAAAAAGAAACCGAATGGCCCATCGAGTCCAAAAGTAAAGTCAAAGTAAACCAATGTAAAACCTCTCAATTTCTGAAATAATAGAAAACATTATACAAGGCAGACTGAGCTGAGCTTGATTCAACAGAAGTTGATTTAATTCTCCATGTAGAAAAGTAAGGATTGGTGAATAGGTAGTCAGATTGTCCATCTTTTCTTATTTTTCTTCAATATTTGACCATGCAATATTATTGACCATGTTTTTTAAATGCTGTCTTCTCTAAGCTTCAGTAATAAGCCCTCTAACCTCTGTTTCCTAGAAGCTTCTGTTTTTTTTAAATTTTTCCATTTCCTTTCTTTTACCACATAATTGCAGGTGTTTCACTTGTACTCTCTCATATTCAATATCAAATATCATTGCATTTTCTCTCCTGGTTTTTTTTTTTTACCTCTTCTGTGCAGATCACCCATAAATCAAGATTTCTGACAGTGACCTTTTCCCCCACACCACATGTTCAACAGCCCAAACTTCATCTCCTTGTGGGGCCTCCACCCTTCCTGTAAACTGCACAGTCTATGCGCGAGTTCATCACCCTTAAGTCAGCTTCTGCTCCTCCCGCTCTGTGAACCCCGCACGTCTGCTCATGACACAAATCAGAAATGGAGGGAGGTGTCCCCTCACATGACTTCCTCTTCCCTGCCCCAGGCATCTATTAGGTTGGAAGTATTTACTTCTTGTTCTCTCATCGTTTCTCTCTATTCTCACTTTCTTTATGGGAGCTACTTCTTTTTCACGGGTCTATTATCACCATTATTCTCCAAAATGTTTGCATGCCAAACAAGTTTTTAAGACCAAACCATTCACTGCTGGAAGGTCAGAAGGCCAGATCATGACTACCACAGAGTAAACTCTTAAGAATTACCAGAGATGTCATTCCTAAATCGGATCATGCTAATTCTCTGACCATAACCCTAATGACTAGTGGTTATGCATTAGGCTGCTTACTGTCAGGGCAGCAGTTCAAGACTACCAGCTGCTCTGTGGGAGAAAGATTTCTACTCCCACAAAGTTAGTCCAGGAATTTCACAAGTTCTACCCTGTCCTGTAGGGTCACTATGACTCAAAGGCAGTGAGTGCTTCCAAACAAATCCCCACATCCATAATACTCCAGGAAAGCCTGCCATTTCCGGCCTTTGATCCTTAATTATTCCATTCTTTGCACACTATGCACAGAAAACCCCAAGTACTCAGTATTCCTATTAAATGGCTGCAAGTTAGTTCCTTATCCCTGCTTTTGTCCATGCATTTCCTCTCTCAATCATTTTGAGATTTCGTGTGTCTGAATACAAAAATCTACCTTTTATGTAAGCCTAATCCAAGTGTCACTTCAATCAAGAAGACTTCCTTGAGTGTCATAACCAGAAACATTCTTGATCTCCTTTGTGCCTAAAAGCACTTTATCTAAATCCCTCTCATGAGTTTATTAATGTATTTTAATCTTTGTCATAGTTTATGTAATATAAGGCTGGCCTACATCTCATTCATCTTCATAGAAGCACTATGTCTGGAGAACATGATCAATATTTTAGAAAAGTCATTCTCTCCTATTGACAGACAACGTACTGTGTTCTAGAAGAAAAACATTTTATAGAGTAGATCAACTTTGAACTCTTGCTTTACCAATCACCCCTATTTGTCTTTGGTGGTCACTTCACTACTTACAGACTCTATCTTTTCGATAAAAGGAGGCCAACCCTGCCTGTCTGTCTGGTTGACATGTTTTAGAAGATCATATCGTGTACATTGGTTCTCTCCTGTCACCATTATATTTGTGGTATGCCTCTACGAAGACTCCGACACTTACGGGCACCAGCTATCACCAAGTATGGCTGAAGGAGGTTCTGGGATAAAAGAAAATATGAGATAGAGTGGTGAGGAGATATGATAAATATCTTCAGGCCGCCAGAAAATATGAAATATCTTCAGGTCACCAAAATATCCCAACCTGTGTTGCCAATATTCTAGGGTGAAACTGAGCTATATAAAGTAAATATAAAGTGAATGTAAGAGGCAAGGAAAGGAGAGGAACAGAACTGAATATCACTGAGTAAAACCGAGTCATTGTGTTGAGACTTTCATGTCACTTCCTCTAATAACCATATAACCCATGAAGACATGGAGACTCCCTGAAATCACTCACTTGATAGCAAAGCTGAAATTTTAGTTAGAACATTCGGAATCCTAGCCTCATATTATGTGACATCACCTTGTCTCTCCTAGCCACAACCACAGACACAAAACACATACTCATGTTTGGGAAAGAGAGAGAGAGAGAGAGAGAGATGAAGGGAAGAAAACTTCACTGGATTTGCCTCCTGGGTTTGCAGTTAATCAAAAGTTGCAGTTACCTCTGAATCACCAAGTGCTAGGGACCACCCCACTTCCAGCACCCCCATGCGGCGAAGTAGGAATGGCCCTGTCGGCTTGTTCTTGATAGTGACTTTTGTGGAAACAGACTGCCAGGTCTTCCTTCCATGGACCCAACATGTGAGTGAAAGTCAGCCACCTCTTGGGGAGTCAATGCTGACCCAGGAGGTCCCCAGGCAATGGGTTTCAGACTCAGTGTTGAGGAAGGGGTGGAGGAGGGGGGAGAGTGTTGACATTTTTGCGATGATAAATTAGGTCTCTCAGTAGAAATGTAGAAGTAATAAACACATCTTTTGAACATTTTAACGTACTTTAATTATTGTAAAACAAAGAATTTTTAAATTGTTCAATCTTTAAATAAATAGTTCTCAAAATATCTCCTGTGGAGGACTTTAATCGCTAGCATTCATAGGGTATAGGAAAGAAAGAAAGAATTAGAGGATTTTCTATTCTGCTATTGAATACACAGATGCTTGTAAATAATGAGATGCTCATTATTGATAACTAGTATTATGGACATTCCATAATACCGACAGCCAATCCATGGCCATGAAAATCACAGTGTTCTTATTTCTCAAGCAGTAGCTGGAATATGATTATTTCCTTAAAAAATATAATGGTCATACTTAAGAAGAGTATGAGATAAAAAATGAAACTGTGCTCATGTGTCATGGAACACATCCTTTACCTACTGACGTTGTAGTAACTTTTAAATAACTGATAATTCATATAATGGACACACAGATGTGTTGCTCTGATTAAGCTCTCAGCAAGCATTCACCATCAGAGCACATTAAAATCAAAGAAAAGAAACATTATAAATTGTGCTTGATAAGACATTAAAAATTGTTTCTTAGCCCAAAAGCCTAATTACCTACATAAATCTTTTGACATCAGTTGGTCTAAATGATTAATTTTCTGTCTTCCCTCTTTAATAGAGTTCAACAAGATTTCTAGATAGCTTAAATTTATAATAGGAGTCTTGGTAGCACCGTGGTTAAAGTACTCAGTTGCGAACTAAAAGGTCAGTGGTCTAACCTCACTAGCTGTTCCACGGAAGAAGAATCTGGCAGTCTGCTTCAAGAAAGAATCCAGCCCTGAAAATTCTATGGGGTAGTTATTCGTCCCTGATGGTCGCCATGAGTCGGAATCAACAGTGGCTGCGACAGGTTCAGGTTTGCTATTAAATAATTAATCCTTTCCCAAAGGTCATTCAATTACTATAGAATACGAAGAAATCTTCTCAGATTTCTAGACATTCTTCTGGGCACTGAGGAATACTGGATATATTTTAAGTGTTCTTCTGCCTTCTCTTAGCTATTTCCTAAGTGCAGAGTCATGGTTGCTGGTTAGGATGGCTATTTGAAATGGGGAGGATTAAGAACCGATACTTACTTGGACGAACCACAGTCTTAAGTCAACTACTTACTCCCAGGCCTCAGTTTCCTCATCTTTTTAAGACATCTAAGAAGTGCCTCATGGGGTTGTCTAAAGATAGAACACCTAACGTGCAGTGCCTAACCTGTTCCTGGGATTGCAATTGATGCTGCATAGCATGCGGGTTTCCCCCTTTCGTGAGAATCCGTTTCTACATTTTAATACCTTAAGCATCGAACAGGAGCACTGGCTTCACGTTATATCCCGAACTGCCCTGCAATTTGGGCCTGTGCCACATAGAGATAATTTCTGCTGAGATTACATTGTATGGAAAAAAGACTTTATTAAAGAAAAATAAAATGAAATCCAGTACCACTGAGTCAATTCCCACTTATATGGAGACTGCAAATGCTTACAGGATAGACAGCTTCAACTTTCTCCCGGGGGTAGCTGGATGGTAGGAAGTGCCCGTTCTGCTTTTAACAGCCAAATACCTCACCCAAAAAGATACATTTATTTTACTTGTGATATATGAAATCACACATACAAAATGTTTATAATTGGGGAGAAGTAAATTTGAATATGTACTACATGGATTACCAAAATATAGGTAAAAATTATGTAGCCTTTTCAATGAATTAATTTTAAGAATTTTTGGCTCATCTAGAATTTTATATAAATCAAAAGTCTTCCTTCAGAAAAATATGTGAGATTTAGTTAATATATATGAAGATTTTTTTAATTGCCCTTTCTGGGAGAACTTTGCACAAGGATTTATTATTGTATTTAAGTAGTGTCTCCAGGTATAATTTTTATGGTCTATTAAGCGTAACACTCAAGCACCTTAAACACAACTAAATGAGGTGGAATTACTATTAAATTGTATTTTGGGTCACCAAGTGCCCAGGCAATTCTAACCTACTATATCCGGAATCGTATTTAACGAAGCTATGCTGAGCTTCCTTGACTTAAAATTTTTACGAGATTAGAACCTGGCCTCTGAGATGGTGACTGAAAGTTGGGTCATTAGTCCTCACCCTTTAAGAAATAAGGTCTCAGCAGGCTGTATTTGAACCACTTGAGTTCAAGCAGGTGTTAACAGAGTTGTTAATTAACCTAGGTCTGGTACCTATTGGGAAGAGTCCCAGAAAGTCAGAACAATAGAGAGGAGACACTGCTTAACCCTCAGCAGGGCAGGGAGACAATGACTTTTACTTTAATGAGGCATAGACTCCAACCCTTATCCCACACTGACGTTAGACTTTAAAAGAACGCACGGTGGTATGAGACAAAGAGTTGGTCAGAAGCAGGGTGAACTTAGATTGCCTTAGAGAACACCAACTGGACTGTGACCCAGACAGAACTGAACGCTGGTCCTCTTAGCAAAGCACCTGTCTGCCACCCATGCACAGAAGGAACCGGGAAGAAAGAAGAAAGGAACCTCCAAATGACAGCTCCGCTCATCTCAGGCTCTCCCTAGATCAATGTTTTGCTTACCTCAATGAATTCTGGGGGGCTATTAAGTACAAGCTTTAAGAAAATGGAAAACGGCATTGAAGAAAGACCTCGTGTTCAGTAGCAAGTCACTGAAAGGAGGAAGAACCTGATCAGGGTGGATTGACACCGAGGCTGACCCGATGGGCTAAGACACAGCAGTGATCCCGTGGAAGGTACAGAACCTGGCCTGCACCTGTGCTTCCTTCAGGCGTATCTGTCACAACGGACTCGGGGCCATCTAACAACAGCATCAGTTTGGAAAGAACATCCCTCAAAACAAACAAACAAACAAAGAATCTGGAAGTCATGGATGTAAATGGTTAATTGACTAGACCTGAACAATCAAATATGTAAAAATTAGTCATTCATTTTTTTTCTGATAGAATGGCTTAGCAAAATACTAGGAGACTACTAGTTGCACTCAGCTCAATTGAATTCTTTAATATTGGTTTGTTACTGAACGTTCTTATGTCTAACACAGAAAACAACGGGTGGGCACTAAGAGCCAAAGTCTCCCTTTCCCCGGATGCATACTTCCTATCATCGCCAAGGGGCTCTCTCTGAGAGTCCTTGGAACAGACGGAGAGATTGAGACCAGAAACGATTCATATTTTCCTCAACACCCCATGGAAATGGTGCCGTCCTCATTCATGATGGTATCTATTAAAGCAAGGCTTTCTGTCAAGCATCTCAATGTGTTTTTGCTGAATAGCTGGCGGTCTTCCAGAGGGGCAGACCCACTCCAAGAAAACATTCTGAAAATCTTGATTTTATTTGTAAGTAATTTTTCTCTAAATGACCTTTCAATTTTTAGACGATTCAACACAATGACAAAAGTGCTAAACAACCCTAACAGGATAACTCAACGCAAACATACTCACATGCTCTATTGTAAGAGTTCCTTCTGCATTTTTCTGTGTATAGCGTCACAGAAGTTGCTCTTTAAAAAGTGAGTCAGAAAGCAGCCAAAAGGGAGGCGTATGCTTCTGAGCCCAGTTCAACTTGAAAATCAAGATGCTTTTTCTGTAAAAATTGCCAAAGATTGAAGACTCAAGAGATTTCCTCCCCTTCCCCCCAGGAGGTAAAAATGGATAGTAGTTTAAATATTAAAATACTTTTACTTACATTTTATACCCATATGTATTGTTTAAAACCATGTGTTTTGATCTATTAGACTCCAGACTGTTTATGTTGTTCCTATCTACACAGAGTTTAAACAAATAAATATAATGATCAAACTGCAACATGAAGGAGAAATAAAATAAATGTAAAATAAAAGAATACATATTTTATCCTGGAAAGCCCAAGGTATGGCCATACTACCCAACGCAGGAGCCATATTATTGCACCTGATAATCTGCCCATCCACATGCAGCATCGCTGCAAATGCACATTACACCATACACAGTTACCAGTGTTTACACTGGCGGTTCATATTTCATGTGGCTTTTTAAGGCAGATGGAGGTAACTAACTCAGTAA
Organism: Tenrec ecaudatus; assembly: GCF_050624435.1. Classification (NCBI taxonomy): domain Eukaryota; kingdom Metazoa; phylum Chordata; class Mammalia; order Afrosoricida; family Tenrecidae; genus Tenrec; species Tenrec ecaudatus. The sequence goes on from NC_134534.1 coordinate 61,763,632, forward strand.
AATACCTAACAAAACTGAAGTAATATCTTCTCTTGATGTACCTGGTAGTTACATTCTTGGAAGTTATGACAGATATTAAAAATGTTGCAAAAATATTTTATGCATAAAGAAATCTATGTTAAATGTAGACCAAACAGTAACAGGCTTCTTGCTTTACACGCAATCAGGAAGGACCTCTTGAACCTAGGACGCAGGACAAATGTCCTTGTGCTGGACTCTCACACACGACGACTGGTAAGTGGGTTTGACGTTCCGCTACTTGACTTTAGTTGTCTCCCATCACTATGACCAACAAACATACCTGAGAATTTCTGAGTGTCCCATGGGTTGTGTGCTTGTAAGACTATTTTTGTGACAGGGTAGAATGGCTCTGTAGAAAACAAACTCACTGCCATTGAGTCAATACTGATTCATAGCAACCCTATAGGGTAGGGTAGAACAGGCCCCATGAGTTTTAGAGACTGTAACTGTTTATGGGTGAAGAAAGCCCTAACTTTCTCCTGAGGAGCGGTTGATGGTTTAGAACTTCCCACCTTGAAGATTGCAGCCAAGAGTACCCTAAACTGCCATCTTTATAGAAGCCAATCATCAGGTCTTTTCTCTTCTGGTGTGACAGGTACTTTTAGACCACAAACCCTGTGGTTAGCAGTCAGGTGATGAACCACTGAGGCAAGCAGTCTCCTTTCACTGTCCCATTGAAACCTAAGAAGTCAAGGCCAGAAACTGTTTCCTACTGAGAGTCTGACTAACCTTCATCTCTCCCAGCCCCTTTCTCATTCAGGAGCGCCTTGCCTCACTCTCGAGACTGGTGGGGTAGGACCTCCACTACACAGCTTCTAGGTCCACTGTACCTCGCTTTCCTAGCACGAATCATCATTTTAATCACATAGGTGTCTCCACTCACAAGCTGTAAGTACCAGGAAGGTAAATACATCTTTTATTGGCCCTATTTCCATAATGCCAAACTTGCCCTCAGCGCATGGTACACAAGCAAGAAATGTCCATCAAATACTTTCATCTATATAATATTATTTTATTGGACAAGGTGCTGAGATATAGTGTGGTGTTTTGTGCATCTCGAAATCTTTATAATGGTATTTAGAGAAGGAAAGAAAAACCCAATCAAAATGGAAAAACAGTCCTTTTTCATGAATAATCTGACAATGTAACTGACACTGCAGCCTAAGAAACATTCCATAATCTTTGAAATTGAAGCAATGCACTAGGGATTGCTTGAATTGCCAACAGAAGGTTTTTGACAACATTTATGATATTTTGTTACTAAAAACAGCAACAACAACAAAAATCCTATAGACCAACATATTTTAGACATTAAAGAATGAAAACTTATTTCTACTCCCTGCTATATTTTCAAACTCTATTGCAAGTGATGTATTTATTTTACTAACGTCTCATTTCAATACCAAAACATTCGTTTTTTTTTTTAACTACAGATCACAAATGAAGCACTTGCACCCTCGGTAAAGATTATACCTGTGACTTTTCTTTTCATTTTGAAACTTAAAAAAAAGCAACAAAAATAATTCAGAGGCCCTTAAGATGACTAAAGGTTGAAATATGTAAATGCTGTAAAAATGGATTTAACTATTCAAATGTGTGTCCAAACAAAACTTAGCCAGATGATCAATCACCGTTTCTGTTGCTCTAGATGGCTGCAGTCCCATGTCTTAGCATAATGGAGTGCTCAAATATTTGAGAGTTAATTGTACTGGATTACTGCTTGGCTGTCCACCAACTGCCTGGCCTGGGGGCAGATCATTTTATTTAATGGTTCATCCCCAAGACCTCTCTACCATGACAACATAGATCACTACGCTATTGATGGGGCACACACACACACACACACACAATGTAGATCACTGCACTATTGATGGGACACATGCACACACACACACAAAACGTAGATCACTACGCTATTGATGGGGCACACACACACACAAAACATATATCACTACACTATGGATGGGGCACACAGACACACACACAAAACATAGATCACTACACTATTGATGGGGCACACACACACACACACACACAAAACGTAGATCACTACACTATTGATGGGGCACACAGACACACACACACAAAACGTAGATCACTACGCTATTGATGGGGCACACAGACACACACACACAAAACGTAGATCACTACACTATTGATGGAACACACACACACACACACTCCTGAAAAGCTGTACATCAGGCCATCCCACCTAAGAAGAATTCCACTTTAAAAACTACATTGGTAGGCAAATAGTAACAAAACTGAGTACCTATTAAGAACAAGCACAGATTTAGTACAACTGCAAATAGAAGATGGATTTTTCCCCTTTATACATTGAGGTTTTGCCTTGTTCGGTATTTTTCTCAAATGTAATACTTGCTTCAATATATAGAATAGCATCTGCAGTGAGGTGAAACACGAAACTACCTGCTCCCCAAAGGATAATAATTTTTACATTTTAAAATTTGTGTAGGTGGTTTCATGTGTTTCACCAAAAACTGGATTTTTCTTTGTTTTTATTGTTTTTCTAATGCAAATATATACGTACAAATAAAGTATCTTAGAGTTACATTTGAAATCTTTTCACTTTGGTGGGAAATATTTCATTTATAAATCAGCATTGTACCCTTCGCAAACAATTCTTTCCATTGGTCTCCCAAACGCAGGCAGTGATGTTGTTCATAGGGACACCTGCCGGCTTCAAATTGGGAAGAGCAGTGGTTCCGCAGAAGAAAGCCAAGCAGAGGGGTCACATACCTGACACAAGTCTCTGCTTCAAACTGCGGGGTCAGGGAAATGAGGAGGCCCTGTTTCGATAGCATTTACCTCCAAATGTGATCATGGGTGAGAAGAACTCGTGTGTCCATGTATTAGAAATGTAAGGTACGCTAAAACCTCTGTTTGTTATTTTAAAAAAGATCATATGCATTTTTCAGGTTTCTGTATTCATAGTAAGACTGTCCATTCTCCTTGGTCAGAACTTCCCAGACATGTCAAATTTGACCTCACCATGAGCCCACATTCACCCTGAAGATATCTGTCTATCCCTGTCGTTTCAAAAAACCCAAATCAAATCCACCGTCGTGCAGTCGATGCTGACCCATAGCAACCCTATAGGACAAGGTGGAACTGAGTGTAGTGTCCGAGGCTGTAACTCTTTGTGAGAGTAGAAAGTCCTGTCTTTCTTCCCATAGAGCAGAGGGTGGTTTTGACCTGCTGACCTTGAGGATCACAGCCCCGTGCATAACTAGAGAGCATTTTTATGCTTATGTTTCCACTTAACATGCTGGGCCACATGTTATCAGCTCATGATCCTGTCTCTCCGCATCAGTGTTCCATAGCTAAAAGGACCATGCTTCTGCCTTTGCCTCCTTAGAAAGTTTCGGGCTCACAGTAAAGGAGAAATCCAGACAAGAAATTCCTGAGTTCAAGAAGATAACTGCCCTTCGTAGGATGCTCAGGGCTGTGCCCTCTCAGAAACAGATGTCAGACCTTCCCTGAAAGGTATCTCTGGGTAAAGTCAAACCCCCAGCCTATTGGTTAGTAACCCAGCGCTTAATGGCTTGTGCCAATCAAGGATTTCTCTTGCATACAATAAAACCCCTTGCCTTGGAGTCAATTGAAACTCGTCCAAGAAAAAAACAAAACAAAAAACAACCCACTGCCATCAAGGAGATTCTGACTCACAGTCTAATAAACAGCATCGAAGGCACGTGGCCAGATCTGGCCTCCTCTGGCTTTCCTCTTGCCAGGAAGCAGGACTCAGACATGCCTTCACCCTTCACCTTTCTGTACCCTCTTCTGGGTACAGAATGCCCCTCAAAGTACTCTACTTCTGAGCTGGGTTTGAGGATTCATTGCAATGACCGCACAGAGCTCCCAGACAACATTCGCCGTGATGGAGGTCTACCAGGGAAGTTAGTAGGTAGCCACAAGTCAGGATCAGTAAACAAGGACGCACTCATTGTTCCACAACAGCCTCTCCTCAGCCAGCAGTCATCTCTCTAGTCTGCTCCTCAGCCTCTCAGCTACATGGTCCCTTGGCTTTTGCCTCCAAAGGCAAGGAGGCCAGCCTGCCTCTCTCTTCTACAGTCCTGCAGCACAGGCCACATGAAGAGGAAGTCCCTGTGCCACAGTCTCAGGGCACAGCCTCCTCCACTTCACATGGAGATCTTAGAAGTGCTCATCCAGTGGTCCTGAGAGGCCTGTCTGTATCCCAGGTGACTCTTACCTAGAGGAATGGCTTTCCTAGAGGTGTGATTTGTCTTTTAGTTAAGCATACTTCCTAGGAAAACAAAGTTGGTGTCTTAAATCACTCCCTCCAGTACAGTTTAATGATGCCAATGGATAGTAAATGTCTAGAAAAGAACAATGGAATATATGTATGAATATGTCAGTTACAACCGATATATGCTTTATACCAAGAGTTGTAAGAGCCCCCAATAAAATGATTTTAAAAAAATGATGTCCCCAGGGAAACAAAGGGTGTGACTTGGTTCAAATCCTCTACTGAAGTTAGGACTTAATCCCTCATCCATCCTGCCCATCAATATAATAGAGACTGCCTTCCAGAATGGGATTTTAGGCACAGGCATAGAATCTAGAACTCCACCAGAAAAGCCAACCTACTAGCGTGGAGTCATTTCCAAATCATAGCAGCCCTAGGGGACCCAGCAGAACTATTCCGCGGGGCTTCTGAAACTGTAAGTCTTTTGGAAGCAGACAACCTCATCTTTCTCTCATAGAGTGGACTGTGGGTTTGATTAACCAACCTTGAGATTACCAACCTAATACCTAATCCTTAGCACCACAAGGGTTCCTCCTAACATTGTAAGGAGTGATCTATTCGTTTTGGATGTATGAATGATGTTCTACAGTCAAACCCTTGACTGTGGTGATAAAGCTCATGAACTAAAGTATCTGGAGCATGAATCTAAAAATGAACTAATCTGATACCAGTATGGTAGAGTCACTGACTCAGGGCAGGCTGCCTAAAACTAGCTGTACTATGTTTGAATTTGCTGATTCAGACATAGTGTATAATCTTTGATTTTCCTTCCCTCTAGAGCACCTCAGTTGGGTATTCTAAGTAGAACACATGAATAGTGTGCCTGTGTTCTAAACCATGCTCTACTCAGTTATCTGTGAGTGTTATCAAGGTACTGACCTTCAAAAGTCATTTGTCATCAGCAAAACAAGAGAGAAAGGGGGGGGAATGGGAGGTCTTAGGTTTAGGTGCAGACTCAGATGCAAATCTTTCTTGCTTTTGAACAAGCCAAAAAGTCTTCCAACCCTTAATTCAAATTGTTCTGTGGAAGCCATCATGACTCTCCAGCTAATTTCATCAGGTGGTGCTCAAGAATAAACAAAGTATCAATAATTTAGAAACTGGAAAAGGCTTATAAGTATATAGCACTTGGATGGAGTGAGAGGGGTCAACTGACCCTGCGGCAGGGTCCCAGTGACTGTGCACTGCAGTGAACATAAAATCTCTTGCTGAACACCTTAGAGTTTTCAGGGTGAGTCATTTCTAGAGAGTTTCCCTTTCAAACTGTGGCTACAAGTTGGACTGTTAACCATAAGGTCCACAGTTCGAAACCATGAGTTTCCCTGAGGGAGTGTTATGGGATTTGCTACTCCTGTATAGAAATACAGTCCTGGAAACTCCCACAGGCCATTCTACACTGTCCTATTGGGTCACCATGAGGCGGCATTGACTTGACGGTAACCAATTTGATTTTTATACAATAGCCACAGTAACCATTTAAAAATATATATGTCAAAATTTATACCTTGCTTCTATTTACAAAGTATATGAGAAAATGCATTTATGGAGGGGGAAAAGATCCTAAATATATGTATGATCATATCTTCAGGTATAAGGCAGCTCTATATCGTTACCATAACTGATCAATAAATTTGACCCTGAGCCCTGGTGGCGCAATCATTAAGTGCTTGTTTGCTAGCCCAAAGGTTAGCAGTCCAAGCCAACTAGCTTCTTCCCTGGAGATGGGCAAAACAGTTGCAACAAATGTCACCAAGGTCATTATCTGACCTCCTCTGGCTTCCCTATTGCCAAGAGTCAGGGCTGACATTCCTCCACATTCTACCGGCTCCTTCCTTCTGTACCTGCTCTCTCACCCACCGTGTCTCCCATGGCGCTCTAAGTCTATGCTGGAGGCAATAATTTGTTGCAATGGCCACGATGGACTCAGTCAATACTCATAGGTATGGGGTGTTGTTAGGGAAGTTAAAAGGTTACCACAAGTCAGGGTCAGGAAACAGTAAGGATACAGTCATCGGTACACAGCAACACCTCTCCTCTCAAACAAGAAGTCCCTTGACCTCTGTCTCCATGGACCAGGAAGCGCACATGTCTCTCTGACTCACAGTCTCGGTGCTGCTTGCTTGCTCAGCCCATGGTCTCTGTGCCAGTCTCTGGTGCCTCTGGTCTGTGCCGCTGCCACTTCTGACAGAGATCTGGAATATGCTTTCCTAATGGTGCTAGGTTTTCTCTCTTTGTCCAGGATGCCCACTGTACTCCAGGGAGTAGCTTTGATGGAGCTATGGTTTTTGTCTTTTCTTAGACCACACTCCCAAGAAAACAAAGGAGGGTAACTTAAGTACCACCCTTTAGAATAGTCTAAAGATACATGCCCCTAATCCTGAGATAGAGAAGTCCCTCCAAAATGGGACTATAGCCGCAGGCATAAAGTCCAGAATTATACCTCATAGGGGATTATACCTGGAAGAGCCAATCTTGATATCAATTGACTACACCTCAGCAGTTGGCTTCCGAAAAGATTATGAGCCTTTACTCAGCCCTTTGTCCACCCTCCAATCCCAATCCACTGTTTCTGTTTCCATCCTGAAGTTCTACATCTCACCTACAGTTGACATTTGGGATGACCAGAGTTAAACATATACGCTATTTTTAATTTTAAAAAGTGATAATATTCAGTGGTTTCAAAGGACTTTCAATTGCCCAAAACATTATGCTGCAATGAAAAAATGATTTAAACGAAGAAGCAAAATGAATGGATATTTCTTGGATTTTCACATGGCTCACCAAATTAACTAATACAAGTGAAAGGAAACCTTAACACACAATGCTCCCGATGAGCACTGAGACAGCTGCACCAAAAGGAGTTTGCACCAAAGAAGCAAAATTCGTCTTTCTTGCTTTCATGGAAAAACAAACAAACAAACAAAAACTTGGCTTTGATGGTTTAACTTTCTGGTGGTTTAACTTAATCTACACAATGGAACGCACTCATCGGAAATCAGTTGATAGAAAGAGTAAGTAGTGAATAGGCTATGATGCTTGCTACGACATTGTGAGGTCACAGTTTAGAAGGAAAGAGAATGACCACTCCCACCGCGCTCGCTCATGAGAATAAGATCATCCCTGCACTGAGTCTAACAACATGGACTGTCCACCCTCTAGACCAAGGGGCAGGAAATTTTTGAGATGGAGGTGCCAATCTTGTCCCTCATACCAAATGACAAATTAATGGAGAGCCAGAAATATATTTCACAAACAAATGAAGTCATATTTATCTAAATACTATCCTTTAAAACGTTTTAATTTTACTCCAGCACCCCATGTACATACTGAAAGCACATGGCCCGCAAGCTGGATTGATGACCCTGCTTTAGACTATGGAGAAACCAACACATGACACTTGCCCAAGAAGAACGAGAGCTGCCAAGGCTCTGTCGTGGTGTTATAAAAGTAAACACAATTATAAAATGAACGGTCCATTTCCACATGCAGTAATCTTTTGACTACTTCCCATCAAGCAATTGCTGTAAGGTTTTGTGTTCCTTAATAGAATGTTCCAGCTTGCAGACATCATCTGGAGAATGCCAAATAAATTCACAACTATCAGTTATAAATTATACTCAGTAAGTCTGGAGGGGGTTCGTGTGGTAGCATGCGTTGTGTATAATGTGTGCTTCTAGCTCCCACTGAATCAGGCCCGTACTTATGGAGAGCTATGCGCCACCGAGTGAGCTGCACTGCGATCCTTACGGTTTGGGAAATAGGTCACCAGACATTTCCTCTTAGTCCATCTGAGTCTTCAAGCTCTACAGAAACCTGTGCATCACCATAACAACATGGAAACCTCCACTGATTGCAGGTAGCAGCTGCCTATAAGGTGCATCTCTATTATGGAAAGGGACATATCTGCCCCTGAACAACGACTGCCCCATTAGCAACTGTCCTTCCCCCCTAATAGTCCAAAGAGTCAGTAGAATTTTATTTATTTCAAGTTTTACTTGAGTAAAATAAGTGTTTAGCCATGATTCTATATTCCCTACGCCATCCTGCCCTTCATACGATCCCTGTTAATAGGATTAACTCAGGAGCCAACAAGGGGAAACTCAGATCGAAAATGACAGAAATTATAAAGAAACTACTGATTATTTTGACACACAAGAAAACATCTCAGCATCAAAACACCCTCAATATCAAATTTTACATCAACTAGGTAAAATATTTACATCACATTCTCAAAGATGAGGATGTTAATATGTGAAGAGTTCTAATTTTATCAACAAGAAAAAAACAAACACACATAGAAATGGAAAAAGGAAGGTGGCATATATGAAGAGGTAATTAATTATAGAATCTGGGATGTCCAACTTCATCTTATTCAAAGAATTACAGACTAAATAATCAATGCCCTCACTATTAGGAAACAAAAAATAATAACCCATAGTATTATTACCATTCTCCGATACTGATGGTGCTATGTTAACAGGTCCAACCTATCTAGAGGGCATTCTGGCAACATGTACTTTAAAATGCACACCCTAGAACCAAGCAATTATTTCCCCAGAAATGTATCAGGGAAGTGTGTAAGGAAACAAAGAAAGTGTGTAAAGGAGACAGCTCTGTTCTTAAGAAGAACTGATCGAGCAATGAATGTACAGATGTTCTTTACACAATTGATGTATGTATGGATTGTGATAAGAGTTGTATGAGCCCCTAAGAAAATGCTTTTAAAAAAAAGAACTGATCACATTTCTTCTGTGCCAAGTACTGTACTTGCACTTTGTTTTAATTTTCATAGCATCCATATTTTACAGATACAAAAAATAAAGTCTTAGGTTAAATTATTTTCAAAGGAGAGTTGAGAATCAAAACCACACCCGTGTGGTTCCAAAATCTTAACTTTCAAATTGTAGAAATAGTCTTTACATATTAAAAAAAAAGACAGTATAGAAATGATGTGATCATGAGAGAATTGTAAAGATCCAGAGGGGGGGGACAGAAAACAAAATGGGGCAGAGTTTGGAAAAGACCAAGAGTCAAAAGGTGAGACAGAAAGGAAAAAAACAGGTAAAGAAAGAAAAAGAAAGCCTAGTTTGGAATTAACACCATTCATATTATTGTTTCTTCTGATTTGTCTTTTTTTCATTGTTCTACCAAGAACAAGCATTGTTTGTGTAACACGAAATTAAAAAGAAATCAGTTGTGAACGGCGGCAGGAAGGTCAAAGTGACCGCATGGCTTCGATGTACCACAGCCCTCCTCAGGCACGCGGGCCAGGAGATTTCCCAGGGTGCCTGGTGTCATTGCTCCATAAGAGAATAAAATTCCAAAATGTAAATCAATAAGGAAGGATTTCTGGAGATGAAAGATAAATGGGTCTGAAGGTACAATTTAATTCCAAAGACTGCCTCGAGTTCAGTGTATCTTTGCTGTTGGTTTGGAGATGTGCATATAGTTTATAAACCAATAAACCGAGACAAGCCCAGTGCCACTGAGTGCATTCTGACTCCGATTGACACAACAGGACAGGGTAGAACTGTTCCTTAGAGTTCCCTAGGCTATAAATACTTTGGGATGTCTAGTCTCATCGTTCTCCTTTGAGCAGCTGGTGGGTTGGAATGGCTGACGTACACATGAGCCATCTCATGTGTAAACCACTATGCAATTAAGGCTTCTAATAAACCAAGAGAGAAGCAAATATCAATATCTATTTGTGGAAACTATGAAACTACTAAGTCTACAATGCTAACCAAAAGGCCAATGGGTCAGATCCCCCAGCTATTCACATCCTCTCATGATGTCCGGTTTTCACGAAAATCATCATTGATACATAGGAGCTATAGAGGTGCTGAGTAAGTATAGTATTTACTTTTCTGTTTAGTCTATATTCTAACCAGATTGAAACACATAAAGAGCATGTTATTACATAACATCACAATAAATAAAAACAAGCAAACACACAGAAAAACAAAATAAATAAATAAAACAGACCCAATTTCCCACCGCCACACCCAAAATTTTCTGTGTAGAGTTAATTCCAGGTGCTAGTGATGCTATAGGATGGAACAGAACCACCCTCCCCCAATGGGTTTCCGAGGTGTGATCTGTCAGGAAGCACATGCACATCTTTCTCTGACCAGAGCAGCTGCTAGGTTCAAAGGGCTAATCTATTGGTTACCAGTCGAATGCTTTAGCCACTGTGCTACCAGAGTTCCAAAGAAAGCGTGGTTTGATAAATGGAATTCAAGCTCATGCCACCCTTTGGAAACGAGAATCTTCAGCAGAGCAATAGTTGAGTTGGAATCTGGCATCTTACACCGCTTGGTCATCCTAACACCCAATTCTTCAGCCTTTACAAAACTCCATAAAGTCAATAAATTTGTCTACGGGTAGAAGGCAAATGATTCTTTTACATAACCATATGTTTCCCTAAAAAAATTCTATGAAAAATTAGGTAAGAAAAGACAAAGAAAGTAAAGTAGTTTGCTATAGTTTACCTTAATAGGAAATAGGCCTCAATTTCTAGTTCCCTCTGATCAACAGGTGATTATTATCAAGAACAATGCCAAGAAGATTCCTAAATGGTTTAATGCATATCTATGACACATGGCCCCTGGTAGTAGAGTGGTTTATGCATCATGCTGCTAACAACAAAGGCAGGAGTTCAAACCCGCCAGCTGCTCCTGCACAGATTTAGCACCTCAGACACCCAAAGGCACAGATCAACTCTGTTCAATAGGGTTATTATGTGTCAGAATCAGTTCGATAGTAGTAGGATCATCTACATTAGAAAGAGAAAATAAAGTCCCCCATTTGACACTATCCTGTCCTTAAGTCCAGTGTATTTTCATGCATGGTTAGGCTCATCCCTGTCCCCCAGCCTATCTTCCTGGGACCATGGATATCTAGGCAAGTCCAAAGTTACACTGTACATTACTTATTAATCAACATTAACATAGTCACTACATAGACTGATACACACTCTCAGTAAGCAGCAATGGATTGAAAGATTCAACAGGACAGTGAGCAGAGATGGATGGAACATGTGATCCTTCGACGCGCAGTCAGAGAACCTTTATTATGATTCTAGATGAAGAGCTGTCCAATGATTAAAAAAGAGTATTAAAAAGTTGTGTTTTAAAAGTCATGAAACAATTCATGTGCTCAGTATTCTGTCGTTTATTTTCTAACTATACTTTAGAACACATTAAAACATGACCTTCAAGCTGAGTGCTTGCTACTGTGGCAACCAGCACTCGCTGCCACTGAGCCATGGTCGCGGGAGCCCAACGGTAAGCTAGGCGAGAAGGGGAACAACTGCCTTCCTTTATTACACTGGGCTCTACTGTCATTATTCCTCGATTTTGCCTTGTAGTCATCCCAAGTGACAAGTCCAACTGACCCATAAGGTTTCCTTGGCTGTAATAGTTATGGAAGCAGATTCCTATGGTCTTTCACCGATAGAGTCACTGAGCAGGTTCAACTTGCTAACCTTCCAGTTAGTAGCTGAGTGCCTAATCTTTTGTGCCGCAAGGGCTCTACTATGTCCACTTAATAGTTATCAAGTCTCAGTTTTCATCCTAATTCCACAGTATCACATGAGAGATCATTTTCATTTCTAGTATAAGACTAGAAAATATAATTTCTGCCAACATAAGAAAATAATTTAAAGTATTTATTTAAATAATTATTTATTGCACGTATTTTGACTAGAAGAATGCCAAAGATGCTTTTATCCACAATAGAATGAACCAGAGTTTCCTTTTATAATTTTTAATGAAATATGAATGAAAACTTGAACTTCAAAGTAATTAAATTTTAAAAATGATGCTGAGAGGTTTATTCTGCCCTAATTTTCTATTTAGAATTTCTAACCGAAAAGCAAATACATATATGTGTGTGTGTATAAATATCCATATGTTTTATTTTTAAAAACAGTCCATTCATTAAATAAGCATAGTGCTTGGATTTTATCCAGGTGAAACAGTTCCATCAGAGCCAATACTCCACAAAGACATGCCCCCAGTCACCTCTACTGAACTTGAAGCTATACTGCAAGGTCGTATGCTAGCACTGTTGCAACTGGCCTCTTGTCAAAGGGTTCTACCGTCAACAGATGCACTCGCTCTGACTCAGACAACACCAATGGACTAAATGAAATTGTCTTCTTTAAAGAGAACTGTCCCGCACAGTGTAACCTATCACTGAATGTGATTTTACAGTGACTCTGTGCCTCCACAAGAATTCCAGGTCATGCAGGGGCTAGAATGCTTGACTGCTACCCCAAAGTTCAAGGGTTCAAACTCACTAGCTCCTCCATGAATGAAAGGTGAGACAGACGATTTCTGCAAAGTTTTGAGCTTTGGCCATCCTATTAGGCAATTCTACTCTGTATACAGGGTGACTGCAAGTCAGAATTGACACAATGGCAAGAGTTTGACTTCTTGGCTTACGTTGCCTATCAACAGCAATGATATAATATTATTGTAGTCATTAAGCAATTTCTGCAGATACACTGTATATTTTGTTTCAATTAAATTTTTGGACCTACCCTCTATCCTTTCTCTCAATTAAAACATCACATCTTATTTAGAAATCACCATAATTTGGTCCTAATAATGACAATTGCGGTGTTCAATATGGATTGCAACTCAATATGAAGAAAACCAAAATTCTCGCAACTGGACCAGTCGCTAATATCATGATAATGGAGAAAAGATTGAAGTATCAAGGATTTCCTCTTGCATGGACCCATATGCAATACTCATGAAAGCAGCAGTCAAGACATCGAATGATGCACGTCATTGAGTAAATTCCTACACGAGACCTCTTTAAAATGTTGAAAAGCAGAGGGGTTACTTTGAGGACTAAGGTGCACCTGACTCAGATCATGGTATTTTCAATCATGTCATATGCATGTGAAAGTTGGACATTGAATAAAGGAGACTGAAGAAGAATCACTACATTTAAATTGTGGTGCCAGTGAAGAAGACGAAGTGTACCATGGACTGTCAAAAGGACCAACATCTATCTTGGGAAAAATACAGCCAGAATGTTCCTGAGAAACAGGGATGGTGAACTGTTGTCTCATGTACTTTGGACATGTTATCATCAAAGACCAGTCCCTTGGAAAGGACATCATGCTTGGTAAAGTTAGAAGGATAAAGATCTGTGACAAGCCAGATTGATGCAGAGATTCCACCCTGGGCTGAAACATATCAACTGTGAGGCGGGCGCAGGACCGACAGTGGGCGGGGGGGGGGGGGGGGGCGGGAGTGGGGGTGCTTCATCCAGTCGCAGACAGTCACTAGGAGTTGGAATTGGCTCAAAGGCGCCTAACAACAACAACAACAACAACAACAACAACAACAACAACACAGGCTTTGGCATACATACTGAAATCACAATGTTTAGTGAAAAAAAAGAGGATTAAAAAATGCATGTCTACCTACTTTTTGTAAGAGTTCATCTAGTACAAGTGTGAAAGGAATTGCTTGGTTTTTCACCCATCACTTTTATATGACAGGCCTGAAAAGGGGCAAGAAGAGGTCTGCCAATTCCCCACAACTGGTCCTCATTTGCCAGCTATCTTGTTATCCAACCTGTCACATTTATTACAACAGTAAAAAAGTCTACTTAAATCACCCTCGAGTCAGGTAAAGACTTAGGAGCTTTGAGTGAGAAAGTGTCTCTCTCCTGTGCCCCAAGTAATTGATTCTCTCCATCCTGCTCCTCCCCTTATTCTGGGTTGCAAATTAAGTTCAAAGAGAGAAAACTAAAAAGTGGATCAATATAGGTACATTGGGCCATGAACCTGTGCACGTGTTCCAAGGTTTCACTGAACCCTCACCCCAGGCTGGTGGCCGTCATGCTGTCTGCTTGGAGCATTGACTTTTCTCTTGATTCAAGCTTGGCAGCATCTACCTCAAGTCTGCAAGACGGTGGAGCAAAGCATAGATAAGGTGACTGGTGGTCACTTCAATGCAGCCCGTGAGATCTACTGCTTGTACAAGTTGGCACATTATGTCCATGTAGGTGAGTATTGCCATGGAGAGTAAGAATCCTGCATGGGCTGGGGTAGGTTGGGGTCCACTCTGGTTGCAAACCCAGTCCCGTGTGGCTTTGCTTATGGTTTGATATGGCACAAGCCATTCCATCATTTTGAAAGATACCGCGCCATGGCATGGTGACAAGAAAAGTGCCATCAGTGACTGTAGAGGAAGGCGCAGCCGTACAGGGCCACCTCAAAGAAGACTCATGGAACCTGACGATGGTGGAAACTTCACACCATGCCAATTTTCACACCATGACCCAGTCACTGAAATGGACCATATATGCTCGTGTATAAACCGAGTTTTTCTGCACATTTTTAATGCAGTGTTTGTGGTAAAATTAGGTGCCTCGGCTGATATTTGGGTCAGCTTATATTCGAGTACATACAATAATTGTGTTGATAAGTGGATGTATTCAGCCTGTCAGTACATACCTGTTATTTTTAACCAGTCATAAAAAAAGTAAATGAAAGTACTTTTACAGGAGGATTTTTGTGGTAGATATTTTTATACATTTGCTAATTACAGACTTGTCTATGAGTACGGGGAGAAAACAGCTTTTCAACTGCTGTCAGAGTTGAGTATTTTCGAGGCGAAGCCGCAGAGCAGTTTCATCAAAGGCCAAGTCATGTCTATGTCGTCGTAGATTTGCTACTCCAGCAGAGCTAGCGTTTAAGTTAGGTCATATGTAGACAAACACCAGTGTCTCCAGGGCAGAAGGTAGCAGTGCATTTCGGACTGGTGGGACGGGCTGAGTCGGAGGCGAAGTCGGGCTAAAAGCTCATGCCCCAACGTGGAGCTGGCCGGCGCCGTGAGGTGAAGACGGTGTTGACTCCTACTTGGACATCAGAAGTATTTCCTAAGAGATACTCAGTGCGAGTTTCTTCCTGGAAATAGAAACTCATGGCAGCCGAACTTGAGAATCTATATTTTACAGATGCTTTAGGAGGGCACAGGACATATAGAAAATCCCATCTCTAGATTAAGGCTGGGCAGCACCTGCCTCATTAGAGAAGCCTATAGACTTTTTAAAAAGCCCTACGGGGGCTGTGAGGTAAGTATTGGACTGATAACCACAGGCCAGTGGTTGAAACCCCCTAGCTGCTTGAGAGAAAGATGAGGCTCTCTGGTCTTAACAAGGGTTAGAGTCTCAGAAAGGTGAAGGATCCGTTCTGCATTTACAGAATCACCCTGAGTGATTCTCAAGGGCAACAGTTGGGGTCTGATTTGATATGCGTTTAGTTGCTGCTTTGTAAAGAACATAGAAACTCTCAGAGGAAGCATGCCCAAAATGGTGTTCTTGTCATCACCATTGTTTTGCAGTGAGTGAGATGTGGTCTGAAAACCCACAGGAAAGGCAGAGGCACTCATGTTTCTGCCCCTACACAATGAAGGAGGTACGTTCAGTCACCACATTTTTGAAAAAGACCTGAGTCTGTTATCCAACCCAGAGTAGGGAAGTTTAACTAGGGTGGACCGCATCGTAGCTTAACTAGAATAAGCAGAATTGCCTTTCCAGAGGGACAAGGATGCAGCATAATAGGCGTGGCCTTTTGAATAAATTATAGAATGAGTCCGTAGATCTATCAGTTTGTTAATACATCTGGTCATTACCCGAAGCATTTGCATTCAGTTATGTCTGACCATGCAGCCATTCCTGGCCAGTAGTGTATTTCTAACGAAGGCCCAGATGTCTCATTTTTGTTTTGAAGCCACTTTCCCTCAGGTCGACTTAGTCAAACCTTCTAGGCACACAGTGACTTTGCCACCTTCCTCTAGATTCCACCTGGCCTGCATGGGTTCATTCCATAGGCCCCCATAGATGGAGGACTTTGGCAAGGCCGACCGAGTTCATGTGAAAGTATACATTCATTCATTTGATCACCATGGAATTTCATGAGTCCTACTATGTGCTGAAAGCAGCTCTATTGGGAGGCCTGGGCAACCACATTGACAAGAGATAGAAATGCCTCCGGGGACACCAGTGGCAGAGCGGAACACAGATTAACCAGAAGGTTAGCTGTCAGGTGCCTACAATAGTGCAGAGCATGATATTTGGAAGCATACCTATAGATTCATGCCACCATAACGCTCCGCACGGTGCTCCTTCATAAGATCTCCAAAGCAGAGGACCTCATAAGAGCCAAATACAACTAACAGCATGCAGTCGCCGAGAGGCCACCTGAGGGCTTGCACTTGGGCCTGACCACTGACAAACACCATCCTGCTACTTTCTTTAAATTCCTCTTCAGACTCCATTCCACCGCTTTGTCTATCCTGCTGAGTGACTCACCCAGGCAATGCGTGCCAGAACTAGAGGCTGTTAGAATTGGGTGGAAGTTGGAAAATAGCATTTTTGCTTAACATTCTAAAGTAAGTACTGGTATATGTTTCCCCACTAGCTGAATTTCAAATTATGTAGCAAGAACGGTAGAAGACACCGAATGGAGATCGGAAATGTTTCGTAAGCCATCTGGAGGTCAAGCTGGGTGGCTTGAGGAGCGCCTTTTGGTCACTGCCGGTTCTGATTGAGGAGCGCATTATTGATGGCCACACAAAGAGGCCGGAGGAAGTAGAGACTATTAAATCACTTGTTTACCTCAAGTGAGCACCAGTGGTACTCAGTCAATGATTTTATTGATCTGCAATACTGTTCAATTAAGTGTGTTTATTTTGATTCTGAGATTAGCATGCATTTTTAGAAGGAATACTCAGAATGAACAAAAGTTTAAAAGGGTCCCTCTCCCCCATCTCCTCTCTTCCTCATGCACTAGTATCAATTTCAATTAATGGGCCATGCAACGAAAGAACAGGTGCTGTTCAGTGCAGACCTTAAACTCTTGGATTTTTTTTCACACCGTATTCTCTGACATCAGTTAGCGAACAGAAAGATGTGGCAAGAGTCCGTAACTAAGCTTAAGGGACAGGATTTTCTTTGTTTTAGCTCATCTAGTGCTGCTGTAACAGAACAAAGCCCCACTGGCAGGCTTAACAAGCACACATGCATTTTCTCACAGTCTAGGAGGCTACAAGCACCCATTCAGGTGGCTGCCTCTGGGCCAAGGAAGACTTGCTCTCTGTATCAGCCCTGGAGGAAGGGCCTTATCTCTTCAGCTTCTTCTTCCTGGTTCCTTGACAGTTCCCAAATGTCTTGTCATCTATCTTACCCAATTTCTGCTCTGTTCCCTTGTTCATTATTTTATATCTCAGAAGAGATAGACTCAAAACGCACACCGTACACTAACCATGCCTCAGTAAACAGCAGGCAGCCCTTTCCCAAGAAGGACTCTCACCACAAGCATCTGTCTCGCTGTCATGCTCATAGGACAGGGGAGAACTGCTGCTGTGGGTTTCTAAGACTGTAGTTCTCTACAGGAGTAGAAAACCTGATCTTTCTCCCATGGAGCAGCTGGAGGTTTCGAACTGCTGACTTGGCAGTTAGCAGCGTAACCACTATGCAACCAGGCTACTTTTACAGGGCTCATTGACATCACCTAGCAACTTTATTAAAACCATCCAAATGCCCTTTGCCGTTCCTAGCAACCCTTAACATCCAACACCTTCATTCCCCGCTTACTCATTTTATAACCTCATTTGTCTTCTCGGGGACAAATGTGCTGAGCTTATTTATGTAGAGGCAGCAAATTCAAAATGCACCAGTTAAAGTACGCTGTACCCAAACTAATCAGCAACTTTCCCTACATAACAACGATGGAAAAATACATTATTTTTGAGATTCTATCAACATCTTCAACATGCGGCCTGGAAAATATGACCAAGCATGCTAACTGTAATTCTTCAGAAACTGTTCTGTCTATATCTTATGATCGCCTAAGGGGAGAGTTTAATCGTTTCCAAAACAGGAGAAATAAAAGAAATCCATGACTGCTCCAGTCCCTGGAAATGCATAGATCCAAACCCCCTGTCCTCTGAGTAAGTGATATGTGGAATGAGACGTTCTAGAAATAAAAATGTTCTGATTATTTCTTAAATGTCTCCATTTCCATTTTTATCACAATTCCTTCCAGATTGATGGCACCGCCTAGGCACCTCTCATTGTTCTTAACTCCAAATGGGAATTTGCCTCATCTTCTGCCCCCAAACACAGCTATTTCATCTGGATCTCAGCCTCTCAAGGGCACAAGTAAGGATGCATCTCAGTTACCAATCTTTGTTCATGAGATTTTGTATCTGGGGACAATGATGCTGATTAAGAAGACATGTGGGATTCCCGGACTTGATTTTGTTCTCTGCCATTGGAAAACGGTCTTCATTCCTCTTGCCTACACTGCTATGGACAAGTAGGAGTTTCAATTTGGGATTGTTTTTCTTCCCCTTTGGTAGAGGTTCTTCTCCTTCTTTGTCAATACAGCTTTCTACGTCGAAGAGTTTCACAGAAACCACGTGTGCTAAACTTAAAGGCATAGCTCTCCTCCATGCAGATACTTCTCCTGTGTGCCCTTCCACAGGCCACTTCTCTGCAGTGGCTCCAACTCCACTTCTGCAACAAGCCATCACCAGTTCTTAAACTCCTGCAGGTCACATCCCTCTCTTCTTTCTTCAGAGCCATCTGATATTTTGAGCTTGTGGAACAGTGCTAGCTGAGCATGATCATCGCCTAACTGCTTTCCCTGAGTTGGTGACCCAGAAATTCGATTCTGGCCATTTTCTTTCTAAGCTCTCTTCACTGGCCTCTGCTCTTTCTCATCTATATGTATTTCCTTGCATGCTTGGTTTTAGTATATTCTACTCCCTTGCAAATATCTTACACTCTCATTACTCCATCTATTAATACAATTGCTATGATTTTAAATAAAAATGGATAGTCCCTAATATATGTTATCTTACATCTTCCCCTTATATTTCTTACAAGAACACAATATCACAATGGGCTAAAAACTGCATGCCATGCTTCTTTTTCTTCAACTAATTTTCCCTCCTTTGTTCTCTCATTTGGAAACACTGGCCTCTAAGTTACATTGTGCTTAAAAACAATTTATCACTTATAAATATTTTACAACTATCTTCCAAACCAAAAGGAAATCCACTGCCATCAAGACAATTACAACTCGTGGCAACCCAAGTGGACAGGACAGAACTGTCCGGGCTGGTTTCCAAGGCTGTGCATCTTTGTAGGAACATAAGCCTCCACCTGCATGGAGCAACTGGTGCGTGTGAATCACTGACCTAGTGGTGAATAGTCCAACGTGTAACCCACTACCCAACTGGGGCTCCACAAGGAGCTGTAAACACAAAAACTCACTGCCGTGGAGTTGATGCTGACTCATGGTCA
Organism: Tenrec ecaudatus; assembly: GCF_050624435.1. Taxonomy (NCBI): domain Eukaryota; kingdom Metazoa; phylum Chordata; class Mammalia; order Afrosoricida; family Tenrecidae; genus Tenrec; species Tenrec ecaudatus. Next base: position 61,783,283 of record NC_134534.1, read on the forward strand.
CTCGAAGGGCAGGGACGAACGGCTCCTGTGGGTTCCTAAGACTAACTGTTCACCCACCATGCACGTGGTGGTTTCAAGCTGCCAACATTGTTTATTGCAGCCCAACGCATAACCCACTACCCCATTAGGGTAGCAAATAAAGTATTACAATAGCTAAGTCTCTAGTTAATTTCTAGGATATCAACATGCTTTATCTCTTCAATTAAGAAGTCATGTCCTATTGTCCCCTTTCAAGGCCACCTATGTTCTAATGTTCCAATAGAGATCTCTATATACTTTTCTATTTTTTACAGATAAGAAAATTGTTTTAATTTCACAGAGTGTGGCTCAAATTCATTAAAAGAAACATACCATTTCTGATGGGCTAACATCACTGCTAGGAAATTATGATACCAAACCCAAATCCAAACCCAGCACCATCAGGTTACTTACAACTCGTAATGATCACATAGAGGGTGTCTGGGGCTCTACAGCTGTTTGGAGTTGACAGCCTTGTGCTTCTCTCTCAGCTTAGCTGGTGGGCCTGAAACCCTGACTGTGTGGTTAGCAATCCAATGTTCACCCAACAGCGCTCCCCGTAAGCTACAGTAGGTTCTTTGAAGTAATAGGAAATGCAACAGCTTTCCCCAAATGCCCTCCCTAAAGGCAATTAGAATCAGCTTGTTTTCGTATATCAGCATAAGTACATTCATAAAAATAACGACTATTTTCATCACTCTCTAAAGTACAAGTCTATATGAAACAGACACATTCATTATAGTACTGAATTATTTAAAAAGCAAAAAAAAATCCTTGCATTACTAAAAGAATCCTACACTATAGATGAAGAAACCAAGGGCCAGAGAGGTTAAATAACTTGTCCACTGTCACATAGTACAAAAATGGCAGAGCTGAGATTTAGGTCTAGGTTGGTCTGCCCCCAAAGCCCTTAACTGATTTACCTACTAAGCTATCTAGAAAGCAACTGGAAGAAAATCTTGAAAAATGCTAAATATCAGTATAATCTTGGTTTCTATATCATAGCTGTTTATTTAGGCATTATAAAACAATCTTTTAGAATGAATTGTTTGATGGTCATCCTTAGGATAAGATAGGAGCCTATGGTGTGGTGGCTACACATTGGTCTGCAATCCACATGGTCGCCAGTTCAAAACCACCAGTAGCTCCTCGGGAGAAAGATTGGGTTTTCTACTCTGGTAAACAGTTAGAACCTCTGAAACCAACAGGGGGTAGGGGGTGTCACTATGAGTCAGCATTGACACAGTGGCAGGGAATTTGGTTTTTGATTCATGACAAGACAATGGGCATAGAAAGGCTCTGTTTGCATGCACTATCATAGCTTCACACCATCAGAACGAAAGCGACAGCAACAACAAAAGCCTGTGTCATTTTAACCAAGAAAAGATGAAACCAGGTAAATGCCTGAGGGGACTGGGTGCACTTAACAATAATCAGGAGATGTAGACCGACTGATACAAATTTACTACTTTATTGATTCAGATGCTTAAAAATCTGTGTACCTGCTCGAAATAATCAGCCTCTTTTTGTTTGTACATCGAGGTTAAGTGGCCATGTTCTCAGTGTCTACTATTGACAGGTGTCGTCTGGTGCTCAGTGGTCCTTTTATCTCTGATGACATAATGCAGGCTCTGGACGCCAGAGAACCGGGTCAGGACTACCTCGGCAATTAATCAAAGTATTTTTACCTTTCCTGTTTTGGAAAACTTGAGCTAGAACTCGCTCTCTGAAATTTGCACTAGCTGCATTTTGGGTACTACAAGCAACCACCAATTCATCACATGCTGCACCAAGCTTTAGTTCTCCGTGATAGGCAATGAAAGGGCACAGCCAGAGATCTGGGAAGCCTTTGTCTAAATGAACCTATCTGGGTGACTGAGGAAGGGCTCGAGCCGAACTACCCATGGGGCTCTGCTCTAACCTCATGCTTCCATTGAAGCCAGGGGCATGAAACGATTCTGGTTCCTCTCTTGACACGGTACTTTTCCTTTAATATAGCGCTTACACTTATTTGTCTAAGAGGATATGGCCCAGCGTTTTGATACCAGTTTAAAAGTTCAGCGTCTTACAGATTTTCTTTACAAGACATTTCTGTCCACACACAGAAATTCAAGCCACAGAGGAAAAATTTATGGAGAACAAAGTAAAAATGGATGAAAAACCTAATAACCAATTTCTCCAAGCAAAAAAATAAATTTAATAATTTAAATAACTAAATAAACTCAAAATAGAAGCTTATCTCTTTGGTCCCCCCGCCCTCCCCCAGGGCTTAATCTAACATGGCCCTTCATGACCTGAAGTCTGTCTACCTAGTCTTTTCCATCAGACACACATGCTCCTTTCCTTCATATAAAAATGTTGATAGGTTACAGTCATTTAAAAAAATTATATTCTAAGCCCTAAAGGATAAACATTTATCCACTAAGACAGACGGATAAAGATTTTAATGGCATCTTGCTTTAGAATTCAAAATAAATAAGGTAAAGATGAGTTTCCATCTTCTTAAAATGAAATTACAGAGATTAAAATATATAAACACAAAATGAATGTGTTCCATTTGCATATTATGTTTTGCTCTTAAAGTTGATATTGAAGATTAAGGGTCAGCATTTAATCCTCACTATCCTAATCCCTAAAATTACAAAGACAGGCATAAGTGCATGTCTGCAGCACTAAATTACCTTGAAAGAAAGCAAATTCCGGATGAAAAGGGAAGCATATTTATATTATGGTGATTTAAAATCTGTCGCCTAAACACATCTTCTCCCCTCAATCCATTGACCTAAATTGCACACTAAAAGCTTGTTTGTCTGCAAATGGGCAGCTAACACTTTGAGACAATCCAGAGAGTCTTCACTTATACAGAATCATGCCAACAATTTTTCTGACTACAATAAACACTGTCTTGTTCATATTCCACAGGAACAGGGGCTGTGTTATAAAACAGAAGGCTTTCTTTACAGCTTTAAAACCATTTCCTGGATAGTTAATTATGAAAATTCAGAACTCTGGGTATGAAAAAGTTGTCATTGCAAATTTATCTATGAAAGCGATTTCATGAATATGTGTATATATATATGAAAACGATTTTATGAAAATGTATATATATATATATATATATATATATATATATATGCTTTCTCATTGTCCACAAATACTTGATAAATAAGGATTTATCTCCTGTATACTCTTGTAGCATTTTCTGAAAACTCTAGTCCAATAAAATGAATTTTCAAAGCAAAATAAATCCAACTTACAAATTCACCTAGCAACACCAGAACGCCCATGTTTCTTATCTTCTGTTGGAAAATGTCAGTAAATACCAATATATCTATATGATTCTATACATTGAAAGCAGCATAATGGTATCGCATACACAGTATATCCTTGTAAAAGATCAAATATTTTCCTAGGCTCTACTGGTTTTGCCAGATATACATTAATTTTAATCAGATCATCACACTGGAATAAACCCAGTTCCTCTATAAACATGTTCCACCATCAGCCTACAACTAGAGTACCATGTGCCTTCCTCTAAAGTGTATTTCACACAGGTTTTTGTATCTCTGAAGAAGATACCCTCTGCTAAACTATATGATACTTGTGTGAACATGTAACAATTTGTATTTATTCTGAAAACATTCCTAGGACATTATGGAATTCTCAAAGAGAGACAGAGCATTTTTCTTTTCTTGAATATGTATCAAAGGCAACAGTGTTTGGTATTAAATTCCTGTGATGCTACGCTTATCATTGTAAACGCATATCAAATCATATTTCAAAACAGAGGGAAATATTTTTATCAGAAAGCCTCATTTTATATAGATGTAGAAGCTACTATGAAGAGTTTCAATCATCTTAAGGGGACACTATGCTGCAAATGATCCACTGATACTCAGTGGTTCAGTGCCAACCCCCTGCTGTTTAGCCACAGTACTTACAAAAGCAGACTAATGAAGGCTGCAAAAATTATAATTAATTTTCATTCTAAAGAAGTCATTCCGTGCTAATCAACTGCCTATCAAATGCCAGTGAAAATTAGGCTAAAGGAAAAAAAATATTAGGCCAGGTTTACAGAATAAAATTTTCTATATACTGTATCAGAATACCGAATGCCTATGTGGGAATTACTTTTAATGAACAACAAATTACAATTACTAAACTAAATGAACCATCTGCCTTCCCCTGCCCCCACCCCACTGTTTCCACAGCCACCCTGGTACAGAATGCGTTGTCCGCTTAAATCCCATTCAAAATGGCAGACCGCCTCATCACGGGGTTCTGATGCCTATAACATTTAAACAGAAAGCCTGTCACAGCTGTTTTCAATTTTGAGAGGACATGTATGTTTTACAAATATGTTCTAAACATTAAAGGCTCGTGCTTATAATAATAAGGTACATGCCTTTTTCAGACTGGCACACTAAGATGACTAAATATTCCCAAACCCTAAATTAGCACCTACAGTATCCATAGACCAATACCAATAAAAACAAGTCCTGATGCACTTTATTAAACATCTCCTTCAAGTCAATGCATTTCATCTCTCTCCTCTGATAGGTGATCGTTTGTTTCAAAGGGGCGTGCTTGAGGACAGTCAATAACAACATCTATTATCAAACCTTTACTGAAAGGTTGAAAGAGGTTAGCTGGATACATCATCTCGCATCAGCATAAAACATTAAAAATGGAAAGTCAGTCTCTTATTAGCATGTGTCTCATATTAGCTGGGCTCTCCCTGCAGAGGTTTGAGGTCCATGATACTGTAAAACACTTGGGAGATTGACTTTTATCAGGGCCATTTACGGAAAGAGAATTCCATCTGGCATACTCTTAAGGAGAAAAGTGCAGCCTATGAATAACATCTCAATATCAGACAAAAGAAATATTTCCAAAAATAAACAAATTAGTATTATTTATGCTGCTCTTTGTGGCTCTCTTTCAGTGACTGACAAAACAGCAATGTGGACGTGGTTTAAAATAATTCTTGAATACTTGCTTTTTTTGCTCTCGCTTTAAATGAAAGCTATTATCCTGCCAGTGCATGCCCTTTGGGGCCTCCAATGGCCGTTCTGGTACAGTCCAGATAGGCTGGTGGGGCTTCTCTTGACCACCAGGAAGTCCTGGCCCAGCCCTAGGGCATCAGCTCTGAGCCAGAGGGGAGAACAGCTAGGCTTCCACTTAGCTTCTCTGCTGGGATGACCCAGAAGGAAAGGCCGCCCTGCCAGGAGTTAGGAGAGCTCATTCTCTAATAGCAAAGTGCATCGCTATCCTTTAGTATTGCTCTTATTATTTTTTATTTCCTAACATTGTTTCACTTTCATTTTAATTTGCAGTTTTGCACAATGCTATTTTGCCTCACTCAACAACCACTGATCATCCAGATTCCTTTCTATAATTAAAAAAAAAAAGATGACTGTATTAGATTATTTCCCAGGCATAGCGAGGTTCTGTAGGATTGCAGGCCTCTCCACGGGCTGGATGAATCTCTGTCTAATACTCTGTGCTCTGAGTGGATATTTAACTATCATCTGCAGTGGGAACTGAAATGCGTTGCTTTAGAAAAGCAGCTTGCATGTCAGGGTCCACTCAATGTAATGGTGTCTGCTTTGAAGATTATTTTAATCTCCCCCCCCCCCCCGTTGTAAAAGGAAAGAATGAAGAAAATGACAGCTCCATTAGCAGCAAGGCAGCTTCAGAAAGAAACTAATGTGGAATTCCTAGAAGGTATACTCTTGAGGCAAAAGCATATACATATATATATATTTCAAAAATGCCTTCCCTATTTTTGCAAGTGCATTTTAGGATCTGAAGTCACATTTTTGGAATACTGGTTTTTTTTTTTCATTTTAAAAATTTCTCATATGTCTCTAGGTTTTATTTTGCATCTTGAGCAATTAGAAATGAACTAAGGCACTTTTGTTGAGTTTCTTATCTTTCATTTTATCCTTTAGTTACGGCGAGTATAGAGGCCCATGGTGGCCTCTGCTTTATAAGAACTTAAGGACACAATTTCATTTTAGGTAGAAAATGTTTTTAAGACATAAAAACATGCAGAGCATTGACTATGCAACTATTTCATTAATTTTAAACTATACTTTAAAGTTCATGACATCACAAATATTAACAATTTAACAACTCATACTCTGTTAACACATATATACTTAAATATTCCATAAAGTAAGTTGCCCTTCTAAGTAGCTCAGTGTTGAGAAGTCATTTTCTCTAAATATGCCAGTGCCGATGCTCTACATAATAATACTTTGAAGAAAACCTTGAACTTACAACAAAGGATTCCTTTAGGGAAAAAAAAAAAGTATCTGAGACTTAATTAGGAGCGGTTAATGGCCACTCTGGTACATTGACTTTGGAATAGTCACCAAACATGTGACCATGTGTGACACCTATTCCTATTATACAAAGTGAAAACCAGCTCTCATTCTATTTAAAGGATTCCAGCTAAAATTAGAAACGCCAGTGTGATCCCTATTCATTCCTTCAATAAAAAATTTATATTTATACTGACTTTGTTACTTGTTGACAGAGTATCATTTTGGTTTACTGATACTGGAACTATTAAAATGGCTTATTTACTTTTGAAACTTGATCTTGTTTCTTCATCTATATTTGAAACCTTTTGCTCACATCCACAGATATGTGACTGAGCAGGAGGAAATGGAAAGCAACTACAATATCAGCACAAATCCTGATTTCCATGGTCACACACTGCTTCTGCCCATGACTGGATGACAGGCTCCTATTACCAGAGGTAAATGTCTACAATTATACTGACTCAATTATAACACAGGAAGGAAACAACCAACTCCCCGACAAAGGCAGTAGACCTCTTCCTTCTTCTCACTTCCAAATCTTACATCCACCTTTCCAAATTCTGCAAAGCTTAGCCCAAATACTTTCTTGACCAGATAGGGCCTATTTCCCATATTCTCCTTTACCAGGAAAAGGTCGTACCACTTTCCATGTCCCTGAGGACACTCTTGAACTATTATGCTTAAATTTGTAGAGTCTTGAATCCCTCTGAGAATCTTATGAGAGCTAGGGACTCATCCCTCAGAGGACATTGCATGGCTTCATAGCCCCTCAAGCCAGTTTCCCTCACTTTAAAGCTCACATTCATGGCATCGACTCCCCAACCCCCACCCCAATCTGTGCTTCCTTGCATTTGTGCCTAATCTGTTCATTTAAAACAAAAACTGATGCACTTATACTGATATGGTCTCATTAGCACAACAAAGAGAATCCCATGGCCATTTAAATCCTATTTAATACCTCCACAGGTATTAAGCAAGCACACTGCCAGTGTAATGTGAGCCCATTCTCACTCAACAAGACCCTGTAAGACAAAGTAGAACTGCTCCTTAGGGTGTCTGAAATTATAAATCAATATAGGAGCAGACTGTCTCATCTTTCTCCCAGAGTCACCAGGTATAAAGGATTTACAGCACATAATTTTTGGAGGATACAATCCAGTCCATAAAATCCAAGATTGCATAGGTATTTGAAGAGATCCAAAATGGACCCGAAGTTGAAGGTTACAGGAACCCAGGAACAAAAACTAAAAACGAGGAAAGCCCTGAGCCAGGAGCCAATAGAAAGACAAAACCTTTCCCTTGAGTCAGGGTCTAGAATGCAACTGTCTAGCCTCCTAAACTGTGTGGATAGAAACTTATGTTTGCTAATGTAACTCACTTAGGGCATTTCTACATTAGCAGCTCCAGATAACTAAGAAACTGGGCAAGATACTTGACCTGGCTGTGTGCATTTTCTTAATGTATAAAATTCTGATTACTACCTACCTCTAATGCAATGTCTCATTGGGCTACATGAGCAATGAATGAGAAGATAGACATAAAACATGGCTTAATGTGTAGAAATGTCGCTGTTTTGGCCTGGTGCAGACAGGAGAAACTTTTCATGTGTTGTATCAGCTATCCCTTTGTATCTCTCTCCATGCTCCAATGAAAGCCCATGTGACCAAGATACTTTTTCATCAGTGGTTTTAATAGGATACTTACTATCTAGGCAAATGTCTTTTTGGGAAATAGAAAAAAAACATGCTTTACAACAGTACGTTATGTGAACACTCCCAAGTTTTTAGAATCAATATATTTATTTCAAAGTTTAAACTCTTCCATCACTATCTCTTTGTTCATGTGGTCACAAAGCATTCCACTGGCTCGAACTAAACAAGTTCATTCATTTTAAAAATATTACGGATGGGCTTCTTTGGGGGATGGTTTTAATAGCGCCTGTCTGCCAGGGAAAAGGCTCCTCAAGGGCTCCTTTGTCCTTACAGTTCTTCCAACGTGAATTATTTTTTCCAGATTTTTCTAACTCAATTGTTCCAGAAGTAAATTGCTCCTTATAAACACACAGGAAAACAAACAAACAAACAAACAACATAAAGTTCTCCTTTGTCACTTTGAAATTTGTTCTCTCCCAATTACACTGAGGCATCTCTAGTTGTTTCTGACACACCATACAAAGATGCATATGGGCCCGCTTCATGTCCCTTTATTATTAAATAGACTTCAGTGAATCCTGCTTCTATTCTTCTCCTTTCCAGATTTATTAGTACCAGCTTTTAGTCATCTGTAAACCCATCCATTGCTGCCTGGGTGCATTCCTGTTACCCCGGTCTGAAGCTTTTCAATTTGGTATATGTCTTTTGGGGTGAAAGGTTCACGTCCATAATATTTGTTCTCTTCATGCTGATGCAGTAGAATTGTACAACTTACAACAAAGACCTGGACGCTCAGCAGCAGCACATGTAAAATCATGTCGGGAGAAAAGGGCAAATCCCAAGACCACTGCAACACAGAGCCTGAGAGAGTTCCCATCCTCCGGCCATGTAGCCCAGGAGAGTATTTTTCCAATTAATTAGAATAATATGTCACCTAAATTGAATAACAGAGAACATTTTTGTTCTCTAAAACCAAAGAAATTAGATACGTTTTTACCAAAAGTAAGAGGCACAATTGTTAATTAAAGCACTAGTTGATCATTTCAAGTCACAACTCCCACTTCAAAGGGCAACTTGGTTTCCAACCAAACAAAACAAACTAGCAATAGAGCAGGACCATCGTTTCTGCATTGATCCCACCAATTTACTCAGTATGATTAGTTCATGAAGTTCTCTCAAAAAAACTAAAGCTTCAGAGCACAAGGTGTGCACACTATTTCTCCATATATAATCTAGACGTTGGTTATCATTAAAATCACAATACATTTGCAGCAAGTGTAGCAAAGGATGGAATAGGCTACTGACTTTTTTTGTTGTTGTATTTTTAAGTTGCTTTTAAGTTAAGTTGTAGTGCTATGATTTGTTTTATTAAAAGATTTGTGGTGATAACAAATGTCTTCTCCACATCAGCCCCTCTAAAAAGTATTAACAATAGCAATGTAGGAAAAGAGGTTGGTGTCCCAATGGTTTCGTATTGAATAACAAAGACTTTGAAATATTGTTATAGGCAATGAGGTTATAAACACCATCCGATTATTTGCAGGTCAAGTCTCTCAAATAAAATTTGCATTTTTCTAAAACCTAAGAACATGATGGGAAATCTTCTAAGCATCAAATTCAGAATCACTTATTTCAATAATTAATAGAACTAGTTGTGAATATGAATATTTAAAGAGTCAACACAAAAATGCCTAGAGTGATCCACGGTAATCACTTCCATAACCATTGGGAAGTGCTCTCCCAATCTGTGGTAGTTGTCACTAATACCCCCTCACAAATGCAGGGGGTTTTCCAGGACCTCGTTTTCATGGCCTGACAGGCAGCATTTCAATGTTTCAAATATCAAAACCGACTACAATGGCCAGTGTTGGCACCTGTATTGAAAGGGTGTATACTTGATCTTTCAGGTTTTTCTTAACAGGGGGCTTACTTTCCAATGTGTGGATTAACTATACTTTTTACTAGTTCTGTTTCACTAGTTCTTGCCTGTTGGTCATTTCTTAGCTCATTTCCATATCCCCTAGAGGGGGAAGAGAGAAAATTAAACTCAAACCTATGGAATGTGTTCTAATGAAACGAAGAGATTGGAAACCACAGGCTGAAATAGGGACTGGGGTTCCTACCCTTGCCTCGGTTCCAGTTAACCTAGCATATTAAGGGGTTGATGAAGTCATTTTATTCTTCATCTACACAGCATGATTCATCCATGACCAGAGTAGACAGGCTACTGCAGAAGCCAGACATGTTCAACAAATTTCTCTTAAGAATTGTATTTCAGGACATAAATTAATGTAAATCTTAGGAGAGCTCATTTTGTGATGCAAGCTTTCTGCAAACAATTTAGACCATACACGGATTCTCACCTCAACATAGGAGACACAGGTGCACTGCTTAGAATTTATTACCAGGACTCCGCTTATTTATTGATCTAACTGATAGCATATCCCAGCCTAAGTCCCTATAGGGTTAATGCTGCCGGGTGAACTGAAATTCATGAGTATAATCCTAAACAAGTGAGGTGAAGTTCCATCAGGTCTATTTCAGCGTATCCAGGATTACCGCGAGCTGTCTAATCCTGCTGAGCCTCAGGGAGGAACGTTCTATTGTATTTGAAATCCTGGCCAGGCAAGAACAGAAGGTTAAATGGGTGCCTTGCTCTGTAATCAAATATCACAGGCACTACTTATCTATTCAATGAACAACTGACGTAGAAAATCAATTAGGAACCAAATAGCTTCTTTGGAATTTTTACCCAGGAAGTGGCAAGGGTTTGGGTTTTTGTTTCTTTAAATGAGCTTATTTGATATGTTTTATAGTGGAATACTATGAATGCTACCTCTTCAAAAGTTGTTTTTAGCTGGTTTCTAAAAATGCCTTGCTCCATACCCCAGAACTGCTTTATTTACAAAAACGAAGGTAGTTCAGGGAAAATGATACCACAGATATCACATATCGGCTGATCGACCTTACTTCAAACCTAAAGTCCAAATCCACCACCTTAGACACAGAGCCACTCTAAAGGGCAGAAAACGGCCGCCCAGGGGGGTGGGAGGGTTGGGGTGGGGCTTGGGGGCTGTTTCAAGCCTGCAGATCTTTGCAGAACCAGACTCCCACGTTTTTCTCCTGCTCCCTTCTGAGAAATGAAAAGCCACACACAATCTAGCCTCTTTCAACCCTATTTAAATCTAGACGAATCTGAAAGCACACGTTGTTACATTTCTATCAAGATGATTTAAATCCTGTACCTCTTCTGAAGTGCATTTCTTCAAAAGTGTATCATCTTTTGTGAAACTCCTAAGAGCGCTGAGCGTGGAGGGAATGGGGGGACTCCAACCGTGGGGAGACACAGGCCTTGGGGGCCCTTGTTCCCAGCAGGAAGAAGCTCCTGTTGGTGGACTAAAGATGAACACCCACCTCTCCCCAGTCCCATCCTCTACCTGTCACTGTGCATAAATGTCACAGTCCCTGCACACAGACAAACAGCTGACCTGGCCGGTCCACCTGACCTTGGGCAGGCCGAAGCTCAAATCTGGTTATGAATATTGGGGGCAGTGAAAATGGAATTGCACCGACATGGGGAAGTGGGCTAACAATTATGCACGGAACCCCCTTGTCACGCTGAGCCTGAAAATGTTCACCGGGAACCTGTGCAGGAATTAAAATAAAGCGTTTCCTTTTTTCCTCTTGTGCAAATGCTCCTGAGGGAAGTTTTCCCAGGGCCTTCACATGGGCAGCTTCTCTGTCCTTAGACTTTCAATTATTTTGTAAACTCTGCTTTATAAGAATTCTAATAAGGTAAGCGATTTGCAGTTAAAGTAGGTATAATTAGAAAAATAGTGTTCTTTCATAGTCGTGGAAGATATTTTACAAATGGGATAAAATACTTTAAACGCGCTACTTGTAATTTAATGTTCATGTAATTTTAACCATGGGCTCTCGTTCATTATAATTGCTATCCCCTACAATTTTCACTCAGCATAGGTCTGCAGTACACCATACATACTCGAGTATAAGCTGACTGGAATAGCAGCCAAGGCACCCAATTTTACCACAAAAACGGCATTAAAAATGTGCTGAAAAATGGCTTATACACAAGATGTACAGTAGCTAAAAAGAGAAAGTATGAAGGATCAGTAAATTCTTGGGCAAATATAAAGTGTATTAGGGTACTAAATGCATTATTTTTTCAAACTATCACTAAAATTTTAATGGGGCTTTAAGTCTAATATGGTCTTTCATAATTTAAATGATCATTTCCTTATTCACATATTGTAGACCTTTTGATAAGATAGTATATGTCCCTCATGATAGTTTCAGCAGTAATGATTTGGCCAAAATTTCAACACTGCCTATAAAACTTTATTTTGAAATCATTGTTAACTTCATTCAGGTATAGACCCAAAAAAACACAGCTGAAGAAAATACGGTTCTTCAAATCTTGGGAAGAATTTTTTGCACTACAAATGCAAAGTTTAACAAAGCAGTAAAATGTTTTCTTTCTTTGAAAAAGGACATCCTCTTTTGATTTTTGTTGTCTACTAATCATCAAAAATATCTTTCTGGGAAATGTGTCTGGCATAATGTATCTTGCTTCGTTTTTTGTTTGTTTGTTTGTTTTTGCCTTTTGCATAATGAAGTATTGATTTGAGCTCTCTAAGAAGGTACATTACAGCTTTCATGCCACAGGCAGGAGACTTTACGTGGTGTGTAGAGTTATGTTACAGTAAATGGCCCACTCTTTCACGCACTTGCTATCTTATATCAGTTGCTTCCTCAAGCAATGCAAATCCACTAATGCTTTAATTTGTGACACTGCTGACTGGTATTAACAGATTATGACTATGAAATGTCGTTGCCGATATACTGGCCCATGGAAATGAAATGTCTGTCACAGTGGAGCCAAAGGCTTTAGGTCACACAAACATACAGCAATGTTCTATGTCTCTTAGTTAAGTACAGTTCTCAAAAGGTATTTATAGTATACTTATATGTGTGTATTGAACATTACTGTAAAGCTACCCACATGTGCAGGGCATATCCCAGGCCAAACAAAACACTCCTCTCCCACACTGTTCTACATATATCACCTGTACTCAAATGACTGAGCAAGTAACTAAATAATTAATGAAGTGTGGACATAATTGGTTTTGTTTTTGTTTCTAAATCAAACCACCTAGATATTTTATTAATCTCACTCCTTTGAACTTGGAACAAGCAGATTTGCTTTGTTCTTTTGTGTACCACAATCTATATTGTCTATGGGACTTGGCTACTGTTTAGCATGGGCATTTTATACGAACTACATCCACATTTCAAAATCTGGGTCTTAGGTGAGACTAGCATTAGTCAATCATTTCAAGTTGATCTGTAGAAGAAGTACATATCTACAGAACAAAGGTCTACTGTTTAACTTACAAGTGAATGAATGTGATATAGATTAGGTTGCTAATAAGATTGGACACCATGAATTTTTTCAGTGATCTTTTAAAGCCTCCTCATGTTTGTTTGCTTCTTTATAGCACTGCTTTCCATGTAACTGCCAGGGCATTTATATTAGATACAATGTTTGAAAGAAAAGGAATGTGTTGGAAATCATTAAACAAAATTGTTGAGGAAAGAAAAGAACATGGCAAACTAGGCACACACACTCTACAGACCCTCTACAACCAACACCAAGAGACCAAAAGAAATAGACGATATGGACGATAATTTCGGAATCCTAAGATTCAGAGGAAAGGACAGAAAAGTGAGTTGAATACAGAGTAGGAGAAGAAACTGAAAAAATGCAATCAGAAAGAAGATAAATGGGTAAATTATCAGCCAGTCTGACCCAGCACAGCCATCTTGAACTGTTAATAGTATTTGATTGAGACAGGATCTGACAACAAAAACAAACAAACAAACACAATAGTGACTAGCCAAGAGAATGGAGAACTTAACTACAGCTGGACTGCCTTCACAGCATTGAATGAGGGTTGCTGTCCACATCTGTACCTGACTATTGATAGACAGCAATCAGCACAAGCCAAACTAACCTTCAACTGTGCCACACAGTATTAAACTGAGAAGTGCTCATTAGCTCACGTTCTCTATCACACCTGCCAGAAGATAGGTGGTGAATGCCCAAGAGTACACCCACATACAGTCATAAATTAAATATAAACATAATAACACTATAATGTCTCAGAAACAATAGACAATTTCTGTCAAAGTAAGGAACAAGAATGAGCGCTTCCAGCAAGTTGACCAAAATGCAAAGCCAGAAGACTTCTGAGGAATAAATGAAATTGGAAATATAGGATAAGGCATACAAAAGAATGATATATAAGTTCTTTCAATGCATTAAGAGAAAAACCTCAAGAAAGCTGCAGCTGAAATAAAGGAAAACAAAAAAAGTTAGATGGGTTTAGGAAAATACTACAAGAAGAAACAGACAAAATAGAGAAAAATTAGCCATTCAAAAACAGCAAAGAGAAATCCAGAAGATTAGTACTAGAATTTCAGAAATTGATCATACATTGAAAGGTGAAAGAAGTACAATTAAATCAATGGAAGACTAAATTAATAAGCTTGAAGACAAATCTCTCAATAACAATCTGCTGCAGGAACAATATTTTATTTAAAAAATATCTCTGAAGAAAGCCTATAAATTGTGTGGGAGACCATCAACAGAATTAGCTTATGTAAAATTGGAATTCCAGAGCAGGAAGAAATTATTGAAAACACAGAAAAAAATGGTTGAAGAACTACCGGAAGAAAACTTTATTAGCATGAAAGACACAAAGGCATGCATTTAAGAAGCTGAACAAACTCCAGACACAAGTGTTCTCAGAAGAAAACCACCAAGATGTATCATAATCAAACTTTGTAAAACAAACAACAACAAAAGGATCCTGAGAAAAACTCAAGAAAAATTAATATATCTATAAAGGGGAATTAATACGACTAAGCTCTGATTTCTTAACAGAAACTATGCAGGAAAAAAGGCAGGGGTGTAACATATTAAACACTCTGGAAGAAAAAAATGCCAATCAAAAATTATAAGCCCAACAAAAATCTTTCCTCATTTATGATGTTGAAATTAAGGTATTTCTAAAGAAGGATAAATGAAAGGAATTTGAAAGAAAAACAGCAACAAAACCAGGGCAACTTACTGGAAGTACCTAGGAGATTTCTATGGACAGAGAGCCAATAATAGTCCACAAGAATCTGAGATTTACATACATGACAACAGTATACAGAAGTCAACCCATATCTTTAATTATCTGAAATAATAAACTGAATTATAAAAAGTAATAAACCTGAAAGGTAGGGATCCAGATAAATCAATTTGTAGTGAAGATAATTACAAAATAAATCGAGAGAAGACTGTAATTACGCAACTTCCAAATGAAGAGTAAATCAAATCAGTTTCAAGCAAGACCAGAACAAATTAAAATATTACAAGGTAATCTCCAAGAAAATGCAAAGTTGACCAAACTAAAAAGGAAGAGAATCCTCAGGGTTGGGTCCACACTGCAGCCAAGACAATGAAACAATGACAAGGAAACCCCACAAACAAAATGAACTCAGCTCAGAGAATTATGTGTAAAAAGAAAATAGCATCACACATAAAAACACACCACAGAATGTCAGCAATAACTCCATACCTATTGATAATGACTACACTAAATGTAAATGGTTTCGCTGTGCCAGTTAAGGAAGACAGAGTAGCATAATGCACACATAAACTTTTGTACATACGAAAAAAATGGAATTATGTTGAGTGAAGTTAATCAATCACGAAAGGACAAATAACATATGAGAACACTATTGTTCAAAGTCAAGAGAAGGAAAGGTTTGTAGAGTAAAAGAAACACTCTTGCACATTTACCAACGGTGGGCGTGGAAGACTGGGAACTTTACTGGCTGATTGAAAAGAGTACTGTTCACTTGGGTGAAGAGGAAGGCAGTCAGTACACAATAAGAGGGGAGCTGGCAAAAAAATGATGAAGATGGAAAAACGGGGAGATTTTCCAGAGTTAAAGGAAATAGAGGTTAATATTGTTATCCATACAATCCTGCAATGACTGAGGAATACCATGAGATGCATGGCAGGCACATTGACTGTGAAAGGGAATGTGGGAGTAGACTCACAAATATATATAAGCTTGTATGTATTTATTCATATTTGTTGAAACTAACCCATGAATGTGGTGGAACATTCAGCGGAAATGCGACGACTGCTTCTTGGTCATCTCCAGGAACCTCGCAGGAATGCGTCGTGAGTCTGAGGATTCTGGACCACAGTCTCGGGGGACACGCACCACGGTCAACTGACTGCGTTCACAAAGACAATGGTCTGCAGCCTACTTTGGTGAGTAGCTGCTGGCAGCTTAAAAGTTTGTGACCGTTCATCTTCGTGGCAATTGTCGGTCTCCATGCGGAGGAAAGAAGAGCGATGGAAGAGCAAGGACACTAGAAGCAATCAGCTCCGTGGACTAGTGAGTCACGCAAACGGCTCTCCCTGCATCTGGAAAGCAGCACTGCATGGTGTCCAGCGACCACTGCCAGCTGCGCAGACAGAGACCGCATTACCGATCCGGCATAGAGTGGGGAAAAGTATGGAACAAAACTCAAAATGTAAAAGAGGCCAGGTGGGCCGATCAGAAAGACACTGGTGGAACGCCCAGGCCGTTCATCACCAAATGGCTGGAACTGAACTCACCCTCATGGCTCAAATACTAGGCAAATCTTTAAGGGGAACAGGCGGAAGGAGTCCTGACGGGTAGCGTAAATTACATGTTGGGCTGGCAGTTCCAACCCCCTAGCAATGTCAGCGGTTCAAACTCACCAGCTGCTCTGAGTGGCAGAGAGGAGGCTTTCTGCTGTCATAAAGTTTGACAGCCTCAGAAGCCTTGGGGAGCAGGTCGACTTTGTCCCCCAGCGTCACTAACTTGAAATCAACTCCATGGCAGTGAGCCAATTATAAGGGGAACAAAAACACCAGTAAGCTTTGCACATCTTAGAATAATCAACAATTTCATATCAAAAGGGCAGTATTTACCCAAGGACAGAAGTCAGAAAAGGGAGGCGAGGAGGCTGGAATCAGAGGAAAGAAGTAGAATAAGTGATGGTACATTGAGGAGGTTACAATGAAAGATAGAACAAAATGCATATGAATTGTTTGAACTGTTTAACGTAAACCTAATGCTCTGCTATGCAAACCTTCCCAGAATTCATAATAAAACGTTTTAAAGAAAAAAAAAGAATATAAAATTAAATAGCATACAAGATTCTCTTTCATAAACAGGATAAAGGAGCATATATACACATTGATCTCTCTCTCACATACACACACATCTATCTGTACATCTACAGAGGGAGAAAGAATCTATGTTGTCATAAAGTAAAACTTCAAGAACAAAACCCAGCATCTGTCTTCCTAGAATAGCAAGAAACATAAAAATTGCAGAATCATTACAGTGAGCTACAAATGAGCACGCAGCCCAGCAGGCCTGTGAAAGTTAGCTCTCCTGAGGCTTGTAAGATTCCTGTTCAGAAAATAGCTATATATCTGCTGCCTGGGGATGTCTTCATGGACAAGAAAAGCGGATTTCTGCAACCATGAGGAGACAAAGCATGACTCCAGAAACTTACCAGAAAGACACTCTGGCAGAATTCAATCCAGAAGGTTTTGTTGTTGTTGTTAACAAACTTCTGGACTCAGAAAGTGGTTTCTTGGCTGGACAGATCACTAAAGTGCCAGGCCTTCAACAAAAGAATAGCTGTTTCATACAGAAAGGTTTTCTGTGTAAACACTTGCCATTTTTCCTACCGAAATGAGATTTAAAAAATTTTTATAGCAAAATATGTCAGATTCTTGTCCTTAGAGGCACACAATGACCTAGACACAGAATAATGCCTTCGCTGACTGAAAGGAACGGAGTGAGCAGCATCAGCAAACCCTCCTGTCAGAGGAGAGCAAAACGCACTGTTTCTTCGGAACCTGGGGGAACCGATACTAATGGGGCTGAGCACTAGGCAAGCTCCACATTCACCATATTCTATTAGGTTTCCATGGGGTTTACCAAATCTTCAAACCAAGTGGCTTCAAATCTGTCTGATCATCAGAATGATCTCCTGAGGTAGTGAGCTTCCTGAGTTGCACACTTAGAGATGGTTAGAAGGTTGTGACTTTGGAATGCTCATATTTCAAAAAGTTCCAATGGAATGTCTAATGGTCAGCTTTAACGTAGCCAGCATTCTGTATTGTATTTTGTACAACTTTAGCACCTAGATAAACATGTCTTTTCACATAAGCATCTCATGATTCCAAAGTTTGAACAGTCGCTTTTTGACAAAATTTCAGTGGGCTTTCGTTAGTTTGGTTTGTTTTATTTTCTGCACTATATAACAGCTGACATGGACTGGATTATGTGCCCCTCACACACCCACACCCCCATACACACCCGAATATGTGTCCATTTGGCTGGGCCATAATTCTCAGTGGCTTGGCAGTTATGTAATGATAGAATTTGGCAGTTTGGAGATGATGTGAACATCCCCTTTGATATGATCAGTTATAAGGGAATTTGGTTAAGATGTCACACCCTGCCTTAGGTCACAGCCCTAGGGTGTGATCTGCTTACCTTTCTGGTTACAAGAGATAGAAAAATAAAAACCAGGTAGAGACAGAGAGGCCTAACTACCACCAAGGAAGAAGATCCGGGAATGGACCACATCCTGCAGGACCAGAACCCCTGTGCAGCAAACATCTTAGTCTCAAGAGAAGGTCGGTGACCAAATATTACCTCGAGGACCAGCAGAGAAGAAAGCTTTCTTTGTCTGGAGCTGCCACCCTGAATTTGGACTTCTAGCCTACTAAATTCTGAGAGAATATATTTGTTTGCTGATGTCATCCACCTGTGGTATTTCTGTTATAGACTCAAAACTCACTGCCAGCAAGTCAGTACTGACTCATAGCGACCTTCTGCCTCCCCTGTGGTTTCCTGAGATGGTAACTATTTAAGGGGGTAGAAAGCTCAGTCTTTTTACCTTGAAGCTGCTGGTGGTTTCGAACTCCCATGAGGCTTGCAGCCCGGTAAGACAACAACAAATACCCAATCAAAACAATTAAATGCAGACTCTAGCTATCTTCCTGGATAACACAATACAGGGTCTCATTCAAATTATTCAGTTTTCCTTAAGACTTGAGGAAGAGTTCAAGTTACACAAATCCCAAGATACTAAAACTAATAGATGTTACAAGTCACAGCTCTACTACTTATTAAAAATAACAAGTAACTATTTTTATCTCAATGTTTAATAAGGATTCTCCATTGAGTGCATATCTCACCCAGTACACCACATGCCTCACTAGAGCAAGGTCTGTGCCTGTCTTCTTGGATGCTATAAACACATCCCCTCATAGAGTACCTGGGACAAGGGGCTTTCACTAGATGAAAAAATGCCATTAGGTAAATAAACAAAGTACAGAGTGATTAAGAGATACAATTCATTTATTTCCTTATATATGATTTCCTCCATGCTTCCTGTTTATAAGAAAAACACATCAACATATTTCACAGATTTAATGAAACAAATTTGAAACAAGCAATGCTATATTATGTAACTCTATCAGCAATCTCAGATGAGATCCTCCTTAAAGGTCAGCATAAATTCATCACTGAGAACTATAGAGGTGATTAAATTCAGATTAGATATTTCAAAGATCAGTGAGTTAATGTTCAATTTCCCATTTTAGTTGTACTTAGTTTCAGATTACCCCATAAACAAGGTAAGCACTCTCTTACTTGTGCTTCCTTACTGATCTTACTGAGCACTTTACCCTTTGTTGTTGTTGTTGTTCTACATCGAAGAGTCTGCTTCTAGTAATGGCAGGTATTTTCTTTCTCTAAACCCCTCAATACCTTTGTCTGTCACAAGTCTTATTTCAAATTTATAATCCTTGCCAGTGACAGACTACCCAGGAAGCAAGATAAGCAAGGTTGGCTCGTGCTTATTATGTAATGTACAGTGAACCACTTCCCTTGCTTTTCACCACTCCAAAGACGTGAGACTGTTCCCGACAGAGGAGTAAGTAAGCACAAGCAAGCCCGTGCTTACCTTGATGATTGGGTGACCTGCCCTGGGTGGGTGCACGCCAGATCTCATGTTATAGGTGAAGAAACTGGGACATCAGTTTAAAAGTAAAAGGGAAATGGATGGCAGACACTTTCAACATTTAGCACTTGAAGCTGTCAGAGCTTCACGTATTACTACTCATTTACAAACTCTCACTTGGCCCACCTGAAAAATGGTATTTTAAAGTGTAATACATAGTTCCTTTTCTGTGGGGAGAACTTCTAAGAAAGAATGAAGGGATGCACACACAAAAAAAATCATTTCTATGACCTGTTTTTACCAATTTACAAGTGGATGAGTTTGACTACATTCTGGTTCAAAGCCAAGTTCAATTGAAGGCCCATTGGAAAGAAAGTTTAGAATGGCTTTTCAGGAATAACAAGTCCTGGATATAATAGAATTGAGTGTGACTGAGTATGTTATAGAAATTTTAAAAAGAAAGTGTTTTACTGGAGGGAAAAGCAAAAAAAAAAAAAAAAAGCAAAAATTATCTCCAAGTACAAAAGCAATGCCAAGAGTAGATGTGCTGACAAGACATGAGTAATATTTTCCGCATATAAGAAAAAAGCTTTCATCTCAGAATATGTTTTTCAAAGCTATTTTTGTACTACCTTCATTAACCCGACGCAACGTTTTTCCTCATTTACTAATATCATTAACTAAGGCCTAGAAATGCTTGCCAAAAGCCACACAAAGAATGAGTCAGTTGGACATCTTACGACAGAAAACGCCTAACTTTCTTCTTTTAAATTTATCTGGGTTTTCTGAGAAATGTACATAGAAATGGCTACATGTATCTTTCGCTGTCCTTTTTCCTGATATGTTGCCAACATTCTATATATTCATAACAGGATGCTATCAAAAAGGGACAGCAAGATCTTCAAGTGTTCATAGACACAAATGCTGATTTGGGATTTCAATCTTACTATTTCTCTCTGTTTCAGATTCGAAAGAGCAACCTCAAAAGATTATTTTAGCATGAGATAATATAGGAAATTATTCTTTTCTTCTATAATTTCTCCTTAATGTTTTTTAAATTATAGAACATCAAAGGTCAAATTATGTAGTGAGAATATTCCAGCAATAGAAACATTGGTAATCCAACCTCTGACCTCACCCTACCTATGCCAATAGGCTTTTAGATGATCAGTAGGTCCCTCACAATAAAAACTTCAAAGAACATTAATAACTGTTGTAATAAAATAGTAATGTACCTGAAATGGCTCTAGATATAATATTGCAACTGCTTTAGACCTAGTTACTAGATTAAATATTAGAAACAAATATATTTATATTTTTCTATATATAGGAAAGGAAAACATATAGTCCTTCTAGCTAACAAGAAAATCAGTAAGAATTATTTGTTTATCCACATCTTTCCCATGATGACAACATAGAAGCCATATCCTCACAAAAATAACAGAAATACATATAGGTAAAAGTATGGGAATGAGAGGGAGTAAATTCTTTTATTTGTAAAAATTATCATATTGCATAATTTCAGAAAATATTTGCTGAAGTTAAAATAAATGTTATTAATGTCTATGAAACAAATATCTAATGTGCTTTCCAAATACTATAGGAAAGGGAAATATTAACTCTCTAGATGACACAAAATAATAAATAGCACAAAAGTGTGTTTTATCACCTCTGTACATCAAAAGAATTCACCAAGAGAGTAATAACAGAGCCCACAGACTGGGAAAACATCTTTAATAATGACACATCAGACAAAGGCCTTATTACTAAAGTCTACAATACTTTGGAAGCTTACAATAAGAAAATAACTGCCCACTAAGGAGGTGGGCAAAGGACCTGAACAGAAGTTTCACAGAATCTGAAATCCGAATGGCCAATAAACATAGGAGAAAATGTTCCCGATCATTAGCCATAAGAGAAATGCAAATTAAAATAACTACGATATACCACCTTCCACCCGCAAAGATAACCCAATTCAAAAAATCAGAAATAACAAGTGTATGAGGGGCTGTGGTAAGATAGGAACTCTCATCCATTGGTGGTGAACCTGTAGGTATTTACAGCCATTATGGAAATCAATTTGGTGATATCTAAAACAGATGGAGATTTAGCTCCAATATGACCCAGCAATCCCCCTACTGGGCACAGACCCAGAAGAGGCAAAGAACAAACCATGGCCAGACATCTATGCTCCAATAGTCATCGTGGCACAGTTCACAATTGCAAGGAGTTGGAAACAACCAAAATCCCCATCAATGGACGAATGGATAAAAAACCCCAAAACGGTGGTACATACATATAATGGAGTACTATGCATCCCTAAAAAGCAGCAATGAACACATGAAGCACATTGCCGCATGGGACGAACTGGAGAAAATCATGCTAGGTGAAGTAAGCCAAGCACAAAAGGACATGTACAACATGAGTCAACTGAGGTAAGCTTAAAAAAGGGTGTGCATATGGGAAAAGCTACTATAAACATGCATCCCTGAGGTGAGGTCCAGCTATTATGGCAGGGGTCAAGCCTAATCCAGGGATACATACGACAGCCAACTACCATATATACTCATGTATAAACCGAGTTTTTCAGCACAAAAAATGTGATGAAAACCTGGAGTTTGGCTTATACACAGGTCAGTGAAACCCCAGCTAGGTGTAACATCTCGTGGGTGATTGCCATTCCCCCGCTGTTCATTCAAAGCTCGGCTGACACTGCAGGACTTTGGATTTTTGTTTCCTCACATCTAACCAATCAGAGCCGTCCTATGATGTGGACAGCTTACGTCAGCAGCTGAACTGGTAAGGATGTGTCTGTGGCTGCGCTCCATCTCTCCCCTCTGGTCTCTGTGTTAATTCACATCCTGCATTTCCCACCCTAGGCTTATACTACAGTGAATCAGTTTTCTGGTTTCCCAGGTAATAATTAGGTACCTCAGCTTATACTCGGGTCAGCTTATATTCGAGTATATATGGTAAAAAAGAGAGGGAAAGAAAGAAGGAGGATAAAAAGAGAGAGAGACCTGGATAAGGGGTGAGCAGAGTACTAACCCACCCAAGGGGAGGGTATTGTTTAAATTTCCACATCAGAGGAAGAGAGAGACCAGGCTTCAACCCGATGCACCAAGATGTGAATGCAACATACGGGCTTGTACCAGGGAACCAATGGAGAGGTCTGCAGGGCCAGTCCCAATCCCAACTAAGTGGACACCACCCCTCTCCTCATACTCCCCACTCCCACCCAGCAGGAGAATGCACTTCAGAGGACAGTACTTGGGCTACAGCTTGGGGAGAGGGAAGCATCTGATTAGAGCACACAGGAGAAACAAAAAGGGATGGAGAGGGAAGGGAGGGCATCCTGGCCCACCAGGCCCCAAGGATGATATTCCTGCACAGAGCAGACAAAGTGTAGAGAGGACCATGGGGCTAGCCCCACTGCAGGACATGACGTCCTTCACTAAGCTGTGGCATTGCGGGGAACAGTGCTGGAGATGCAGTGTGAGAATTGTGCACAATCTGACCCCATCATGCTGGGCAAAACACTAAGGGCATGCAACAGAGCAGCAAGGGGAGCAAAGTGGTGAAATCCCTGGGGAATACCAAAAATAGACTCTGGAGACAGAGTGTGGCACCCCATCAGACTCAACTGGAAGACACTCTTAAAGGCCAACAAACAGATCGTGAGCTATTTATAGGCTTTTCCATTTTTGACAGTAGCTTTCTTTTGTTGTTATTTTGTTGGTCTTGACTTCCTTTGTTGTTTTGTTTGTCTTTGCCGGAATTTTGCACTTATTAATGTATCTGCATGTCTATCTAGATAAGATAGATGGGATAAACAATTCAGAGATGAAGAGAATGGTTTCAGGGGATGGGGATACAGGTGAAGGGGAGGTGGGAAAAAAGTGGGGGGGGGGTAACCAACCCAGGGACAAGGGAAAAACAAGTGAACTAAAATCAATGGAGAGAAGGGCAAAGGACTAGTGGGGCTTAATCAAGGGCAATGTGGCAGCAAGGAATTTCTAAACCCAAATGAAGGCTGAACATCATGGTGGGACAAGACAAAGTAAAAGGAAATAGAGGAACAGCCAGGTGGCAAAGGACATGTATAAAGGTCTAAATACAGGCATACATATGTAAATATACATAAAACAAGAAGGGACTAGAACTATGTACTCATATCTATATGTTAAGAATTAAGGTTGCAGATGGAAATTAGGCCTCAATTCAAGTACTCCTGTAACACAAGAACACTTTGTTCTAACAATCCAGCATAATGTGATGCTCACTTACCCAACAGGATTGCTGAAGACAAAATGGGTGCATAAGCAAATGTGGTGAAGATAGCTGATGGTGGTCGGCTATCAAAAGATATATCATCTCAGTTCTTTAAGGCTTGAAGATAAACAAGCGGTCATCTAGCTGAGAAGCAACAAAGCCCACATGGAAGAAGCACACCAGCCTTTGTTATCATGAGGTATCGATGGGATCTAAGGCCCAGAACAAAATCATACCCAATGTGAATGGGGTGGGGAGTGGGCATGGAGTGGAGACCCAATGTCCATCTGTAGAAAATTGGATATCCCTTCATGGGGAGTCACAGGGAAGAGATGAGCCAATCAGGGTGCAGTATAGCACCGATGAAACACACAACTTTCCTCTAGTTCTTTGGTGTTTCCTTCCCCTCACTATCATGACCTCAATTCTACCTTACAAATCGGATTAGGCCAGAGCATGCACACTACTACAGATAAGAGCCCACAACAAAGGGAATTCAGGATAGATAAACCCCTCAGGGCCAACCAAGAGAGTTG
The DNA here is from genome assembly GCF_050624435.1 of Tenrec ecaudatus. Lineage (NCBI taxonomy): Eukaryota > Metazoa > Chordata > Mammalia > Afrosoricida > Tenrecidae > Tenrec > Tenrec ecaudatus. Next base: position 61,808,198 of record NC_134534.1, read on the forward strand.
AGTTAGCAGGAAGATTAGGGAGAGAGGGAAAAAAATGGAACTTGATCACAAGGATCAATGTATAACCCCCTCCCAGGTGGGTGAGGGCGACAGAAGACAATGTAAGATATGAAAATAATAATCTATAACTTATCAAGGGTTCGTGAGGGAGAGTGGGTGGAGGAGGTGGGGGGGGGTAGGGGAGCTGGTATCAGGGGCTCAGGTGGCAAGAGAATGCTTTGAAAACAATGATGGTGGCATATGTGCAAATGTGCATGACACACTGGAGGAATGTATGGATTGTGATAAGAGATGTAAGTGCCCAAATTAAAGTATTTAATTTTTTTAATGTGTGTTTTATAAAGTACTAAAATTTTCACTACATGCTTTCTAAATTAAGGCAGGTCAATAATAAGGACACCTCATAATGGATAAAAAACACAGAGAAAACATATTATACATTTTTTTCTTAAAATTGCTTGGCCTCTTGAGAACAGGAACTGAATCTTATTTAACTTTGAGGTAAATGTGTGTGCTTTTAACAAATGAGAAGAAATAACATTTGTGTAGAATTTTACCAAAATGTATTAGAATAAATTTAGCTATCATAAAATGTACACTAGCTTTCCAATCCTATGGGTAGGAGGAATTTAGGCCCTATATATGTTCTTTTAAACATACTCTGAAGTAAATAAGTAGTTTACATTGGCATTAAAGATGACTGAAAACTATGCTTTTTTAAAATTCAGTTTAATTAAAGCTACTCATTCATGACATTTGTGTTACAGCAACACCGGACAACAAAAGCAGTGCACAAGTTATTAAATATATATTTCAAATGAACTAACAAACAAAAATTGGTCTCACTCTAAATCTCTAGTTTTTTTTAATCATTTTATTAGGGGCTCATACAACTCTTTTCACAAGCCATAAATACATCAATTGTGTAAAGCACACTTATACATTTGTTGCCCTCATCATTCTCAAAGTTCACTTTCCGCTTAGGTTCCTGGAATCAACTCATTTTCCTTTTTTTCCTAGTCCTCCCTCCCCGCTCCCTCCTCCCTCATGATCCCTTAATAATTTATAAATTATTATTTTACCTTATCTTACACTGCCCAGTGTCTCCCTTCACCCAGCTTTCTGTTGCCCAGAGAGGAGGTTATATGTAGATCCTTGTGACTGGTTCTCCCTTTCTACCCACGCTTCCCTCCCGGTATCACCACTCTCAATGCTGGTCCTGATGGGTTCGTCTGTCCTAGATTCCCTGTGTTTCCAGATCCCTACTGCACCGCTGTACATCCTCTGGTCTAACCAGGTTTGCTGAAACCTGTATCTTACCTAAGAATTTCAAGAACTTTTCTACATAAAGTTATTCCTTATTTTAGATCATAATTTATAGAAATAGGGAGTTATAAACACTTCTCATCCTACTACATATATATCTCTATATGTATTTCTGAGTATAGCATACCACTATTAAAATTCAATAAGGAAATATTACAAATGAGATATGTGGGAATGCTACCATTGATTTGCAATGCGTAAGCTTCACTGACTAGTAAACACTTTTCATCAAAGCAAACTGGAAATATTTGCATACTTCTAATATGTATAATATGCCTAATATATATAATAAAAGCAAATCATAATCACGACAAATGATTGATTTACCAGAGATAAGGAAAGATCTGGAATATTTAAAAAGTATTTCTAACACTGATTCAAAAACATCATCGGGGTCTCAGAACCATTGTGTCAGGGGACAGCAAGGCTAATTGGCAACAGACAGTTCACAAAGACTATGCTTCTCCCTCCTTTGGGGTATAGTAGCTGGGTTCTTAAAAGTTCATGAGCAGACAGCTAAGGTGCAAACATTGGTCTCTCCTTTTCCAAAGGCAAGAAGGGATAATGGCTATTAAAAGGCACATAGAAACAACTAGTCTAAAGGGCCAATAGATCACACAAACATGTGTTTCCATTACACTGAGACAAAAAGAACTAGATGGTGCCCATTGACTACTACCGACTGTTATAAACAGATCATTAGTTTTACATTAGAAGGTTCTACAAAGAATAGCAGAAAATGCCGAACATACACCCCTCTCCCCAGGGAGCCAAACAACAGAAACATGGTGAAGGGAGACAGTGGTCAACGTAAGATATGAAAAAAATAATGATTTATAATTTATCAAGGGTTTGTGAGGGTGGGAGGGTTAGGGAAGGAGGGGAAAATAGCTGATATCATGGGCTCAAATAGAAAGTAAATATTTAAAAATGGTCATGGCAACATATGTACAAATGTTTGATACAATTGGTGTATAGATTGGTACTAGAACTGTAAGAACCCCCAATAAAATGATCTTAAAAATGTTGAACAGAACTTAAAATCAGAAAAGAGAGCAGGCTTATTGCTCAGCCTGGTTGGACACTGACACTCGGACCCTTAGTCCCCTTCAGGTCTGGAACTGAATTCGCCCCCTTATTAGAATAACCGCCCATTTAAGATGGAAAGGGCCGCATTTGCCAAAGGACAGATGGTTCCTTAAGAAAAGGAGAAATGGAAACACAAACACTGAGAGGAAATGGGAAGAGATTGAGGGGATTAAAATGGTAAATAGAAACTATGTACCTAAATTAAATGTACAACTGAGGATCTGCTCTGTAGACCTGCACCTAAATCAAAATGAAAAGTTTAAATTTAAAAAGAAAGGTGGGGGTGCTCATTGCAGCAGCACATACACTAAAAAGGGAGGTGGGACAGCATTTGTCAAGAGCAAAGTCCAGAAGGCAGAAATGTTATAAAAGAAGCATCAAGGAACAAAAAATCACATCATTGTAAATGTGGGGGAGTGGAGACTCAAAGCCCATCAGTAGCCAACCGGACACCCCCTTACTGAAGGGGGAGGAGATAAGCTAATCAGGGTGCAGCATAGCAACAATGAAACATATAACTTTCCTCTAGTTCTTAAATGCTTCCTCCCCACCCTTCCCCTCTATCATGATCCCAATTCTACCTTACAAATCTGGCTAGACTAGAGGATGTACATTTGGTACAGATAGCAACTGAAAACACAGGGAATCCAGGACAGACGACTCCTTTGGGACCAGTGGTGATAGTGGCGATGCCTGGAGGATAGAGGGAATGTGAGGTAGAAAGGGGAATCTGATTACAAGAATCTACGTATAACCTCCTCCCAGGGGACTGGACAGCAGAGAAGAGGGTGGGGGAGACATCAGACAGTGTAACCTATGACCAAATAATAATAATTTATGAATTATGAAGGGTTCATGAGGTAGGGGGAGTGGGAAAAATGAGCAGCGGATATTAAGGGCTCAAGTAGAAGGAAAATGTTTTGAGAATGATGATGGCAACAAATGTACATATGTGCTTGACACAATGGATGTATGCATGGATTGTGATAAGGATTGTACAAGCTCCCAATAAAATGATTGGGGGAGAAAAGGAGGAAGAATGGAAACCGAAAACATAAGTTGGAAGTGGATAAGGGATGTGACATTGCGGGAATTGTGATCAATAAAATAAAATGTATAGGAATGGGTATGTGCAAACCTGACTTTCTTTGGAAGCCTATTCCATTCACACTCCCTGCAATTGAACTGATTCAGATTCATAATGATCCGATCGAGAACAAGTGGACTGTCCTTGTGGTTTTCTGAGGCTGGAAATCTGTACAGGAGTAGAAAGCCTCATCTTTCTCCCACTGAGTGGCTGGTAGTTTCAAACTGCTGGCCTCGTGGTTAGCATCCCAATGTGTCCCCTACTCCTCCACTGCCATTGAATTGATTCTGGCTGATAGTCATCCTATAGGACATGGTAGAACTACAGAAAAGGAAAGAGAGGAAAACCATCTTGGGCACAGTTCTATTCTGACACACATAGGGTAGCCATGTCTCAGAACCAATTGGAAAAATAGATATTATTCACGAAATAGATAAATATTAAGTGCCTACCAGGTGTTGGGTAGGGGAGCCCTATAGCAGAGTGGTTATGCGTTGGGCTGCTAACCTTAAGGTCAACAGTTCAAAAAGATCAACTGCCCCTCAGGAGACAGACAAGGCTTTCTACTCCCATAAAGAGTTACAGTCTCAGAAACCCATGCACCATGGGTCTGAGGTTCAGGTGTCAGGTTAAGAGCTGTACCGTGTTTAAGCATCGCTCAGCTGCAAACTGACTAGTCGACAGATGAAACCCACCAGCTGCTAACGGGGACAACGATGTGACCGTCTGTTTCCATAAAGATGTGCAGCCTTGAAATCCTCTGGGGTCGTTCTACCCTGCTTCTGGGGTATAGCTGGGAATCAACCCAGGTGGAGGGCTGTGTCGCACCACCTTTAAATGCTGCATTGCTAACGGAGAGGCCCTAGAAAAGCTGCGATGACAGATAGGCTGGAGAAGCCTGCTGTACAGTTCCACTCTCTTCCACAGGATCACCGCGAGTTAGAATTAATGCAGGTTAGCTATCTTCAGTTTCATCCCACAAGTAGCAGGGCCCCAGGGAAGGTTTTTACATAAGGTATGATCACCAATTTTCTTTTGTTTGAGATATTTTAATCCTGTTAAAAGAGACACTAGGAAACTAAATCTTTGGGGCAAAGAATTTGGTACAAGGATGCTAAGTAGTTAATTCATGGCTTTAGGCGTTATCAAGGTTAAGGGGAAAGTATTCAGGAGTGAGAGGGAGCAAAGACAGCACCTAAATAAATATTCCTTGAATTGGAAGACGGAACTGTTGGTCACTAAACTAGAAATATTTATATATAGCAGACATAAATTTAAAATAAATATAAATTTATATATAACAGATATAAATTAAATGAGTTCAGGTTATGATGTATTAGATTTCAGGTACTCGTGGAACACCAATAAATAATTGAATATGTGAGCATAAATGTCAGTTCTTCAGGGTTCTGACTAGACATGGGAATTTTAAAGGCAATAGTATGCAAATGGATAACATTTGAAGGGATCAAAGAAAACACATAGAGAGCAAGAAATGAAGGGAAGAACCTAGAAGATTCCCACCAATTGAAAGGGCAGCTACAGAGGAGCCTGAAAGATCCGAAGGAAAAGTGACAATGCTAAGCCCAGGAAACATGACGACTGAACAATAAGGAGCTTACAGCTATTACCTACTAGCTCCCTTACCAGTACATAAGTAAATTAAGGGAGAAAGTTCCAAAGTTGTGGGAAACAGGTTATCAAGAAGTAAAGATGAAGTCCTTGGGGATGAAAAAGGTTCCATGTGATAGACAGTCATATGGCCCCACGGAAAAGAGCTATTTTGTTTTAAGAATGGAAAAAAAATTAATGTCCCCCAATTTTATATTCATTGACTGAAGGAAATAAGCAAGCAGTAATCAGATAACATTTATTGAACATGTACTTGGGAGCCAATAATCATTTAAACACTTTAAATATATTAATTCATTTAATCCTCACAGAAACAATTAGGTAGCCAATCACTATGAGCATTTTGAAAATGAGTAAACTAAGACATTGAGAATTTAATTAATTTCTCCAAGGTTAAATAGATAGAACAGTGACTGTGTTGAGATCTGAACCCAGTCTGTCTGGTGTCAGCACCCACAATATTAAACAAGACACTTTATCACAGTAAAGATGCTGCACTGAGATAGGGTTATAGGCCTTTGCAGTTGCAATTAGTTAACCTAAGACCACATTGGAGTGTGATGGGTACTACTAATACAAAATGGCTGGTGCCCTTCTTTTTTTTTTTGAATGTATGTGTGTGTGTGAGAGAGAGAGAGAGAGAGAGAGAGAGAGAGAGAGAGAGAGAGAGAGAGAGAGAGAGAACTTGAAAGAAGAGAATAGAGTGATTTAGCTGCCAGTCACAGAACACCAATGATTACAGACACCACTAGATCCTAGAAAAAGACAAGAAGGAAATGCTCTAAAAATCTTTGGGGTAAGTGGGGGTGTCGGGGGAGGGGGGATATGGACTGACCAACTTCCTGGACTTGGAATGCACTAGCCTCAGAACTAAGAGGAGAAGAGACAAGAATATCCCAATGCCATGAGAAGACAGAGAGAAATCCAAAAGAGGAAAGAGGACAGGTGGAGACAGAGGCAGACTGGTGTTTGCCACACAGTAAGGGATCAGGAGGCAGCTGGAAGATGGAAGCGTGAAAACACGTTATTTACAGAAATTTCAGAAAACCTTGGGCTTATAGTCCCCAAACTGTATAAGAATTAATGTCCGTGATTCTAAGTCACCATGTTGTGTTAATTTGTTACAGCAAGTAGAAGGACACTTCTAGGGGAAGGTTTTGCCTAGGGCAAAGTGCAGTTTTAGGAGCAGATCTTGGAAAAGGAGTGGAGTCTAGCTTGTCAATCAGATCATAGTCAATGAGGCCTCTGTGTGGGCATGGCCTTCTCCTGAGAATTCTGGGAAATCTGGTATTTCCTCCTTGGACGTGGGAGACTCTCTGCTCACACCCTGGGAGACACAGCAGCTGACAAGACACATGGACCCACCCTGATGCAGAGACCCCTGCCAGCTCTGAGATGTTTCCAATGACACTGGATCCAAAGGCGTTCTACCCACTGGCCTGTGATGTTCTACATTCAGCATCATTGCATGTGTTTCATGAGTCTGAAGAGGACTTTATAGATTGGTATTGGACATATGGGCTAATATCAAACTTAGGAACATGATCTGGACTGGGCTGGGATGTTTTCTCAATGTTCAATTGCTCTTATATATAAATCTCTTTCTTATATACATATGTGTGTCCATGGATTTGTTTCTCTAGTCTACCCAGGCTGACACAGAGACAAGGGAGTGACGACAGAGGAATTTAGAGATTTTATCTCAGGAAAGATGAGGGAATGAGAAATGGCAAATTAGGAGGCATTCACCAATAACAAAGTCAACTTCATCACTGAACTCGTAGGTCAAGGTAGAACAGAAAAGGACAATGAGGCATTGAGAACGTGATGCATATTTGAAATTCCGTTTCAAAAGGGAAGACACCGATGTGGTACATGATAAGATCTAATGGGCAGTAATGATAATCCAGCTAATATTGCTGTTGTGCTTGTTGTGGTGTGGTAGCATAGCGACCCCATGTACAACAACAACCACAACAAACACGAATGCCAGGTCCTGTGCCATCTTCACAATGAGCTCAGCAATCCAGCATTCCCCTCCGAGGTTTACACCAGGATCAAGGAAAGCAGATATCCACACGAAAGCTTTCAAACAGATGCTCACAGCGTCCTTGTTCTGAATAGCCAAAAAGTGGGAACAACAGAACGATCAATCAACTTGAAGACGTTCTAGAAAGTGATGTATCCATACAACACCACATATTTTGGCAATGGAAAATGAATGAGGTGACAGTACAGTCTACAACATGGGTGAACCTTGAAAACATGCTGAGTGAAAGAGGTCAGTCACAAAAACCCAACTACTCCACTTATGACTCCATTTAGATAAAATGTTCATAACACACAAATCTCTAGAGGCAGAATGTAGATTAAGGGTTGTCCAGAGTGTGAGTTTGGCAGAGTGAGTTGCAGTGATATGAAGACAGGAGGTAGCTACACCGCACAGGACTTCTTTTTGGGGTAATAAAAATATACTTGAATTGATTAGGACGATCACTGTAAGACTCTGTGAATATGCTCAAAACAATTACATTGTATGCATTAGATGGGTGAGTCACGTGGTATGTGAATTGTACCTCAATATAGCTAGTAGGATAAAAAGAAGAAGCGGAGTGGTCTCACCATTCACTAAACTGTCAAAATCGATGATGTGGCATTTTAGATCCTTTCTCTTCTAATTTAGAATTCCTCTCTTCAAAATGCTAGTAACACTGTCCTGTATAATTATATGCTTATATGTTGATATCAATGCCTTATTCTATCATGTCCCCATTGTAGATACTCAATATCTGATCAACTTCAGAAAACACTTGGTTATCAAGAATAGTTCTTAATCCAAATGTCTCCTGGTATCTTTGTGACTTTTAAGAAGAAATGAAAGAAAAAAGGTACTAATTAGGTAGGCATTGCTATGGAGAAAATCTTTGCTTTAAAAGAGTAGCCATGGTGGGAAAGTGGGGAATGTGCTCAGCTGCTCAACAGTAGGTTCGGGGCATGAACCCAGCAGCCACTCTGCACGAGGATGCAGTCAGCTTCCACTCCTTGCAGACTGTCCTATTGGGTTGCTCTGAGTTGCAATAGACTCAACGGCAATGGGTATGGACTGGGCTTTGGTTTTGCTTAAAAATAATAATTTTTTTTTAATTTTAAAAGATTTTATGCTACAGCCTTTTTGGAGGGAGTACTGGTCCCAAGTGAGATCTGGATCTGACTTTTTAAAAGGGAAAATAAAAAGGGCTTAATATGCTCCCACAATCAAGGAGCCCATTTAGTTTGGGGGAACCTATCACTTTTCCAAATCATATCCTGTTCCCTCAACCTTTGATTAGCCATGTGTTGCACACAGAACAGATTTCAGGGCTTGTTGGCGAATCTTGCACAACATCTTCAAAGGTTTATTATCTCTAGGGACTGAGAGCATTTCCAACATGCAGGAAAGCATTTCTGCAATCCACTTAAAAGCAAAATAAGTGGAGATTAATGATTAGCCTACAAGCTTTATCAATTTTCATTTGATTCCGTCTTCACAGATACCATTCTCACAATCTTAACCTCTCACATATACACACGGCCATGCAGGCTCTGAGGCAATCACTTCTATGGCTTTGACCAAGGAAATGTAAGTAGGTCTCTCTCTTTAGCTAGGTCCACGTAGCACAGTTGGAGTTCTGGCACTTTGTCTTTGCAATCAACGAGCACATGTCATAGAGATAGTTCCATGTTCTAATTCCTTTGAAAAATAATTAAATGGTTAATCTAGGTATCACAAACACATACACATGCACAAAACCCCCATATAATTCAAGGCTGTTTATCTGTATTAAATTTTCCACTAAATAATTGGGCTATTATTAGTGTAAGAGTGTCTACTATTCTTCAGTAAGGGATACAATGATCTACTGCTTACTACAGAAACCTATAAGCAAATATTATTTCTGAGAACATATTTTGAAATGAAATAATATAAATGAAAATAAATGTTGAAAAACAAGAAAACAGGTAATTAGGAGGAAACATCTATATATTTAGTCTTTTACCTCAAAGTTTAAGTAGATTACTCAAAAAATTCTACAGAAAACATATCTTAGTTTTTCCATTATTTGAGAATTAGGAGTCCAAAAAAGGGGGGAGGGGTATTAATGAATTCCCTTTGCACCTATTTTCAAAGAAGTTGGTCATAAGACTAGAAAATAGCTTCTCAGGGAATAGTCATCATGGAAAAACTTAGTAGAGTAATTCCATCCGAAAGTATGTGTCTTTTTAATTTTTGTTGTTTTTCTTAATTATTGGATTTTCTAATGAAATTTAAAATAAGCCAAAACTTGCTTTAACCAAAACATGTCTCCAAAGACATAATTGAGAGGTTTTGGTTTAAAACAGTGAAGTGTGGTGTCAGGAAATAGGAGAGCGTTTTCTCCCTTCTGAAATACAGGGCTGAGTCAACAAGTATTGCTGCTAGAGTTCCTCTTCATGAACATACAGCAAGCAGAGACACATCCTTTCAGCAGCATGCTTTTCTTAGTCTCATTAAACTCACTGCCATCAAGGTGATGCCAACTCATGGACACCCTATAGGGCAGGGTAGACTTGCCCCTCTGCGTTTTCAAGACTAACTCGTCAGAAAGAAAGGGAATAGAAAGTTCCTCCTTTCTTCCTCGGAGCATGCCTTATGCGCAACCCTTGGGACGCCTTTAAAAACAGATCCAATCAAAAGAGTGGCTTCAGGGGGATCTACTGTGCCAGTTCAATTTCAGGCACGGGGGTCAGTGCAGAAGGCTATGGCCACTGCTTAGGGAATTCCAAAGGAGCAATCTTGATAGAGTTGCTCACAGGACACAGGGAGATCATACGGCTTTATTAGAAATCAATTTTATGAAAATTGCATTCGTGAGAAAAGCCCAGAAAAGTTGCTCCAGGCCTTTTATTTTTTCTCTTCTTTTCCCATCATGACAACGCACTTGTCCATTCCAGAGTTGCAAGGCTATCTTAGAAGAATGTTGCAGGGAAACCTTACCCCATGCACTACATGGCATGGGTCTGGCCCTGTCAGACAGATTGCTTTTTGTTCTCACACAGAAACAAAAAGAAAATTATTTACTTGGTGTGGCTACTGAGTAGCAATCATAGCACTTATGCCCGATGGTACCACACTCTACTTGAAGGCAGGTCCTCCATCCACATGTGCTTTGACTTCAAAAGAGAAGCCTCAGAGACCATCTTTCGCAGGTGATGACAACTCGACCTGCGACCTGTTTTCCCACAAATCAAACAAATAATGCCTTTAGGCCCTCGGGACTTCTAGTGTTATTCTCAAATGGCTAGACTTATTCAGAAGTTTGAAAGATAGCACCTACAATAAATATCAAATTTTTCCTTACATGCTTTACACACAGTAACTCATAAAGTTGTCTCTGTTGCCAGCTCTATTATCTTAAAGTGAAAACGATGCTTATTTGTCAAGAAAAGGACATTTCATCACTGAATGTGGCCAATGGAGGCAAGGTCAGTAACCAACAACTTTGCCTAGGCTGGTGTAACCAGATTCAAAATTTCCTGAAGTATAACTACATTCCATTGATAAAAGGAGTTGTAAAGATTTGGAGCTCTATATTGGAGACATTAGCAAATTTTGAGAGAGAATAAACAGGAAGGAAAAGCGTTCAAAAGCAATGTTTGAAAAAAAAATTCCTGGAACCTCATAGCTTGAATGGATCAAAGAAAAAGATAAAAGTTAATAATAACTTAATAAAACTATTTTTTTTGCATTTCTAATAAGTAGCAAGGGAATAGGACTCCCCTTCTCCCACCCCAGTAGTTATGAGGATGCTACTAAAAGGGGAAGAGAAGGAGATGCAGGTTATGGACAGAATAGAAGAATAGACTGTGCTTCGGTTGTTCCCATGTAGCAAGTTAATGCTTAGGGAGGCACATTCCTTTTTCAGGTCAACAGGGTACCATTTAGTACATTACTGCTGAAGTACCCTGGTGACCTGAATGAATTAATGCAGCTTCCAAAGGTGCTTAACTTGCAAACACTGAGAGCTCAGGCACTAGAAGTGATAAATATTCTATTAGTCTTTTCTATTTAATATCCCAAACACCCAAAAATGCCAGTAAAGGGGAGGTTTTAAAGTGAAAACATTCCATTGTGACAAGAATCGTGCAGGTTTTCATTTTAACCAGAGTTCCTACTTCCAGCTGGTAAATGGCCTAATGGGTAGAAGTTGTGTTCTAAATGAGGGCATCTACCTGTGCAGATCTAGGTAAAGTAGCCAACTCTTAGACTGCCTTATATCTCCAATATTATTTAAGGAAACCTGTTGACTGGGAGGGAAAAAAAGCATAACAAAAATGATTAGGACCTAGACAAAATTGTAATTTCCTTTTTATTTTATTTTCCTATCCTTTGCTCTTCCTACCCAAAAGCCCAAGTGTTCCCAGCAAAGCCTCATAATGCGGTTTAGAACATGGTTTGAGAAGAGTTCTGGGTTTGAATCTCTGCACAGGCCCCTAGTGTCTGTGAGACTTTGAGCAAGTCTCTCTAAATCTGTTCATTCATATATTAAAAAGGGAATTAAATCAAAGAATTGTTAGACGGAATATGTAAGATAAGGCACACAAAAATGTTTTTAAAAGATAAGGCACACAAAGAGTTCACATTATTACTGTTATCCATACATATCCCCTATTCGAACACCAGTAACATTTTCACACAACAAAGGAAACTTTGTGCATAGTGGGTTACACATTGAGCTACTAACTTCAAGGTGAACTGTTCAAACCCCAGTAACACCATAGAAGAAAGATAAAGCTCACCGATCCTATAAAATATAGACTTGGAAACCCAAAAGGACGATTGTACTCTATCCTATAGGGTCACTATGAGTCGGAAACAACTTGAAGGCAGTGAGTTTCAACTTGAAGGCAGTGAGTTTGGAGGGAATTGGGGCCTCATAAAAATTCAATGCCATGCTCATCAAAAATCTTTATCAAAAGAGCAGAAGATAGCCTAAACACTGGAGGGGGTGGGGATAGAATCTTCAATAAGGACATATCCAATACAATATAAAACAAAAAATATGAAATATGGTATCCAAAATACATAAGCTCAACAGCAAAAAGACAAGCGATCAAGTTTTAAAATGGATGAAGAATATGAGTAGATTTCACCAAAGAGGATGTTCAAGTAGCCAACACATGAAGAGATGCTCATAGTCACTAGCCAGGGAAAAGGACAAATTAAAAATACAGTAAGATGCTATTATCCTCAGACTCTTGCAAAAATGGCACTGATGAAAAATAATTCATACCGATAAAAGTGCTGGCAAGGATGAGGGGATTGAAACCCTTCAAACAGTGCTGCTGGGATAAAGTAAACTGGCCCCACCTCTACGGAAAGTACCATTGTGCTTCCTAGAAACACTGGAAGGACATTACCTTGTACAAGATCCAGACATTCTACTCTTACGTACATAACTTAGTGACCTCATCGAAGAAATACAGATAGAAACAACTGATGTGCTCATCAACAGATAAAATATTAAACAAATTATAATATATATGGGTGAGGCTTCCAAAAGTTCTTGAAAATGGAAATTTTAAAAGTTATACTCTCCCACAAACTTTTTATAGCTACCTCAGTGGGATTTACACACTGATCAAGAACAATGCTGTCTCTGAAACATCTTACAACATGGATGAGTCTGGTGGACATTACAAAGGGATAAATATTGTATGATTTCTCTACAATAAAATGGCAAAAATAAGATATACAAAAGCCTGTGTTCATTGGTGAGAATAAGGGGCGGATCATCTTGAGCAAAGTAAATGGTGCCACACAGGCATACAGAAGAAAAAAAGGATGCTTTTGGTAAACACTGTGATATGAAATTTTGCAACACAAAGCAACAAAAACATGTGTGGTCATATACATATATGGTGGCACAGGACTGGGGAGTGTTTCATCCTGTTGTACAAACAGTTTCCGTGGGTCATAATCAACTCAATGGTACCTAACAATGACAACTACATGTATATACATATACGTACATATATCTATATATATGAATATGAAGGGGTCTTCAAGCATTTGTCAAAAACAGAATTAAAAGATAGTGAGACCTTTCTGCTAACTTTTTGATGTCCCTCTTCATATACATACATGTAGACACATCTATATATGTACACACAGATATGTATATAATTATATACATGTGTATATGTGTACATGCATTGATATTCACATATCTAATACAGTACGTTGGAGGCACATTCAGAGATACTTCTTAGACATAACCTAGCACTTCATGGGATTGGCACTTCTCGGTTTGAACATTTAGGGCCATAGTCCTCATGGAACAACTCCCTCAACTGGAATAATAAAGTTCATGTTCTCATTTGCTGAGGGGAGTGGGAGGTCTTAGCTTGTCAACAGCCACCTATGTTATGACTTTTGGACTCTCCTTATCTGGAGCAAAAGAAAAGGAAGGCAATCAAAGACTCAGAGAACAAACTAGTGCACAGGACTAAGAGGTCACAGGTGCCATGAGTTCATCTACCCACAGAGCAGAAGAACCGAATGTGCCTAGAGACCACCGCCCTCTGTTCTGATCCATCTACAATAGTTGGTTCCTGATGAAAATATTAGAAAACAAACCATGGAACCGAATTCAAATTCTTGACTAATCTAGGCTTGTTGAAACTAGAGGACTCACTGAGACTTTTTCCCTAAGCAAACTTTAAACTATGAATCGAAACTCTCTCTTGGGGTCATCTTTGAGTTAAATAACATATTGTCCCATAAAATAAAGAATTACACCCCTGAGTATTACCCAAATCAAAACTCATCACCCTCAAGTTGTTTTTCACTATAAATCTTTACCAGACCAGACACGCTCATCTTTCTCCCAGGAGAGTCCCGTGGGTTTGAACCACCAACCTTGCAATTAGGAGCACCCTAAGGATTCCTTATGAGTAGTACTTACAAAAGCATCTATATGAGACCCAATGGCCAACATTTCCTGTAAAGCTAATACGAGAAGGCAAAGGTGCAGGGAGACTAGATTCATCGAAATGGAACTACCAAATCCGAAATGGAACTACCAAATCAGAACGAATGAGGAATCTGGCACAAGGTGAAAACATGTCCTCAATGTCACTGAGCAAATAGTGTGCAGATAGTTCAAATGGGCAACTAATTTGTTATATAAACCTGCACTGACATCACAATAAAATATATTGTTTTAAGGTAGTGGCATTTTTTTTAGTTAAAATCTTTAGCAATGCTCTAGAACTATGCAACAATAAATTTCTGTGCTGATAAGCCAAAATAAATAAAGTTATAAAAAGACCAAGTTTATAGGAAAAAAAGGTTGTTGTTTTTTTTAAGGCAATGGTCAATATTGTTTCACTGTTGAAAGTACCTATTATCAGCAAAAGGAACATTTTTTGGTCGGATTCTTCCCAGTACCCTATAAACCCTGTATCAAGAGTCAGCTGCCAACTCTGTCTATAAATCCGGCTCCTCTGGCCACAGTACATGCAACCACAGTCTGAAAATCAGTATTTTAACATTTCAAACACTTTCCTCCAAAGCTGGGCTTAGCCGATAAAGTTATAATAGCTCATTTCTTTCCACATTTGACCCTGCATTTCACAAATTTTATCAGCAGATAGACTGGAGAAAGAATTCTTTATAATACTAGCACTATTTCTTAAACAACAAGGAAGATTTGCATAAAGCTGGAGCCCCGAGTCATTTGTTAACTACAGCTGTATGTTTAACAGGCTCAAGATGGGCGTTTCCTTATATAGGGAATAGGCCTCCCGTGCTGTCTGATATTTCCTGTGAGAGGAAGGCTTCAGGAAAAGATGAATAAAAAGGATAGGGTCTGAATGCATGTTATACTTAAGCAAGCATACTTAACATAGATAATTATATTAATAGAGTCGAGGTATTGCAGTGGGTTACATGGTGCACTGCTAACAGCAAAGGCAGCAGTTCGAACCAACCCAGCATTTCAGGAAAAAAGATAAGACTCTGTTCCGTAAAGATTCACAGACCAGGAAATCCTATATATAGGATCACTATAGGTCAGAATTCACTTGATTGATGTCAATGGGTTGGGTTTTTGCTGTTTTTAAAAATTATATCAATGACCATAAAACTTTTTTCTTAAAGAGAGAAAAAACAGAGTATTAAGAAAGTATTATAAAGCTGAGTGGAATGAAATTGCATAACACATGTAATTGTAACGGAGTCATATGTAATGGAGAAGAAATGGTCACTGCAATAATTTATCTTGAAACAGTATTCTGTCATAACTGACTTTTCAGAGATTCTCCAAGAATCATACTGAGTGATCGTCCTGCGTTGCACTGGTTATATAGAGAGAGTTGCTGACATTGTAATTTGATATATTTTACATGTTTTGTTAAAGTGGTTTTCTTCTGCATTTCGAGGTAATGCTGCAGCAGCATCTTCCTCATATGAAGGCTAACACAATGGTTCAATTAATAGAAAAACCCCTTCTTCCCTTCAACCTCCACCATAACCCTTGCCTCAAACTGATCGACACAGTCTTTCTATGAAACCAGGCAATAGGAGCAAGCCAAGATAAAAGTGACGTTACTTTACAAGCACTGTTGTAAAAGAGCATAGGAACATTTGATGACTACATATATGCAGTCACTGTTTCCTTTTATTTATGTTTCCGGTATCTAATCATCAACTCCAGCTCCTATCTTTGATGACAGACATGACTTAGGAAGTATTACATTAGTAAATGCTTTGTTCACATAGTAAACGAGAGAGATGAAGTATCGTCTGCTATTTTCATGGGGCTAAGTTGGGACAGTGGCTGATGGAATTGTTGTTGTTAGATGCCATTGAGTCAATTTGAACTTACAGAGACCCTATGTGCAACAGAATGAAATACTGCCCGGTCCTGTGTTGTCCTCACAAGTGTTCCTACATTTGAGCCAATTATTGCAGCCACTGTGTCAGTCCATCTTGTCAAGGATACATAAGCAGAGTCCGTTCAAAGAGTGCTCAATACGTGTTACTAAATTTATTGTATGTAAAACTGTGATATCATCTGAGCATTCTGCAAACAAAGCTTTGTACCAAAGGCCCATCCCAATCATCCCTCTCCTCTAGCTTCTGATTCTGTCAAGACATTTCCTTGTGTGTTATAGGTCTCTGTGCCTGGTACCATTACTTCACTAATTGAAAAATCATATCGCTCTAAGGTCTTCCAAAATAAACTGATAATTCAAGCAAAAGAACTTTTCCAGGCTTAAATGATTGGAATAATGAACAAATCTCCACGTCTAATTGAGCTCAGCCCGAGCAGAGGCTTAGACTCGAAGCAAACTTGGTAAAGCGTTTCCAGTAGACCTCAGGCAGGCCAGATGTTCTGGAAGCAGAACCGCGGTCATTGTGCACATCCCCGCTCCTCCCCACTCCACCCTGGGCCAAGGCCCTTTCAGCAGCAGGAGGCCTGGTGAACAGATGACTCTGGCGGCGTTAGTGTGTCACCCCAGCACCTATTTGAGCATTTCAGCAATTTCAAACAAGCTCCACTGACAGGGACAATTAAATAGCAACCCTAGGAGCATGCATGGAGAGTGCATTAATGATCAGATAACACCTTGGTCTGCATTGCCGAAATGCCCGCGGGGTGGCTGACACATGAGCAATTTACTACTTTTGGTTAAACCATGTATGTACTTCATGAAAGAGAACGAGTACAAATTACACAAAATGTGTAATGGAAATCACAAACTACTGGTAGTGCCAAATTGGTGACTGTGGTTGTGTGTGTGTGTGTGTGTGTGTGTGTGTGTGTGTGTTTAGAAGCAGGCAGATGAGGGAGTCCTTAGGGAGGAGGACTGGGAGCTCTCCTTGTCTAACTCCCTGCCTTACTGAGAGCAGCCTGTGCCCAACTCTCCTACTCTCTCTGCCCACAGACATTAGAAATGTATCCAGCTACTTCTGTTTCTTTAAAAACAGATAAATACATTCACCCTAGGGAAGGTGCAGAATCCATGTATACCTTTGGATAGACTACACTCCTTTTAGGGGAAAAAAAAAAGGCTTCTTTCCTTTAAGTTTTCGGAGAGGTCGTTTTACAATATGGAGTATTGCCATGAAGAGAAGTTTTAGGTGACACAAAATAGTGCGCACGTGAGACACACACAGAGAGAGAGAGACAGACAGAGAGAGAGAGAGAGAGAGAGAGAGAGAGAGAGAGAGAGAGAGAGAGAGAGAGAGAGAATATCCTGACAGCAGTGTGTGCCTGATGTGTAGTGAGATGGTAACCTTGGCTTAGGGAAGACATGTAGAAAATGAAATTGAAGGGTTCAAAGGATACATTTTACTTTAATTTTTTTCTGGATTTGGTTTTCTTTTTCTTTGGGCATGGCTACAATAAGTTGCTAATGTCTTACATAATTCCTTATTTCTAGTGTTTTATTTGGATGGATGGATGGATTCGTGGCTGGCTGGCTGGCTAGCTAGAGAGGTAGGTCGGTAAACAGATAGGTAGATAACCTTGAGTCATCCTCTCTCAGAGGACTGGAAGGAAGGCTCTAACTCATAAAGTCACATCTCACTTATTCCACCAGAATGCAGTCAGACATTCCATACTGATGCTGGAGTTGTCAAGGCTTAGTAAAGGCTGGGCTTAAAAACAGAAATGGACGAAGTCCATAAGGCTGAGGTATTAGATGTGAAACACCAGTGATTCATTAGTTGCTGTTAATCAACTTGTCTCTATTTGAACTGTTTATTAGTGATAAGTATTATGCATGCATATATTTTTTACTATAGAAAATGTTTTCATCAACATCTGCCTTATCTTTTTGTATGAGAATAAAATCAAATAATTTGAGCGGTGATGACTTTTTTAAAACCCATTCTGCAACTGGAATTAAATTTCACACTGTATTTCAACCTTGAAATGAACACAAATCTGAAACTAATACAGAAAGTGTAAAAATCTCCATATTTACGTTACTATTTAGCAACAGAAAAGAATAACATTTGTTTATCTCTGAAAACAGCTTTCTTTATCTAAACAAACGACTAGAATAAGATTAAGAAAAACCTGTCTTGGTTTCTTATAAGCTCACACATATTCCAATTTCCTTTTGCACAATGACTTTATGCAAATTTATACCACACAATCTCCTGACCTCTTTTCCCAGCACACAGGGACAATGGCAGTTCAGTAATTGAAGTGGTACCTATCTGCTATGGTCGGCTTTAAATTGCAAGTTGGACTCAGACCTATTGAAAAGAAAATATTTGTGATCTGTTATGAATTCCAAATTGATCAGGTTCTTATTTCCTACTAATTAAAAACAAAACAAAAAAAAAGACGAGGCTAAGCTAATTATTTCATTTCTTCTCTCCTGATTTTTCTCCAATGTATCTCCTTGTGTTCTCCTTTGAAAGCTTCCCCTACACCTTGATTTTAGTTCTTAACCCTGATTCTTTCATCCATAACACGGATAATGAGAAAATCCCAAAACTATTCCTTGGGGGAACGTTATACTAAAAGTTATCTAGGACTAAGTCCCACATGTGTTCCTTTGCTCACCATGGAGACAAGCGATTCATTCACTGTTCGCAGCCAATTTGAAATCCAAATATGAAAACAGCATTATGGAATTCAGTCAGACTATCCTGCTTCACTACTTGCAGATGCAGGAAGAAGAAAGCTAGTATAATTAATATTTTAACTTTGAACTAGCAAATCTGTGAATGCCTCTCTTAACAATACATACAGTATTCTAAGAGGTGCTGGAGAGTATCTGCAGTGTCCTTCATAGGATAATGCTTGGACCAATCAGCTGACGAGAAAAGTCTTGGTCATATTGAGCCAAGACTAAATTCAACTATAAATCTAAACCATAAACTAACCCACATTCTATCCCTTCTTCCTCAGTATAAATTTACAGTATGAAGAGGCTTTCACTATATTTTCTTTTCGGTAGCTTTGCTTAAAAAAAGGAAAAAAATAACTGGACAGGCCTAAATAAAATGCCTTCTTTTTTTCCTTCATTCATTCCCTTATTAACTCATTAGTCCATCATTCATCCTTCACATATGTATCGAGGACCCATTATGTGAGCACCAGTTCCTAAAATGTGTAGTGGGTGCAAAGGCATGGAATCTGCAAGAAAAAAATAGAATCTAACAATCTGGTGACTTAAAGAACCCTGTTTAGCCTTAAAAAGGGCTGAGTGCAGCTAGCTGTGCATGTAATATGTATTAAGCTCACTTTAAATACACACTCACACATTACAAGAGAAGATTAAGGGCAATCTGCAGTCTCGTTTTATTGTTTTAATTTCCTAGACCAATGTTGCTTCCTCATTGCAATATCGGGAGGAAAAAAAATCAACGTTTAATAGTGCTTGGCACTTTGGAGTTTCAGAGGATTTCACTTTAAGAAATGAGTAACATTTTCTTAACACAACAAAATTCCTCGAAGAGAAAAAAAGACCAAGGAATATAACACTGCCAAAAATGAATACAGCTTTGTTTGTTTTTGCAGTCATCGCTAGCAATAGACACAAAGGTATTCTTTTTCGTGTCCATATGGAAAGATCATCAACACATTCTGCCTCTGGGTCCCTTGCCAAAATGCCATAACCCACAAGCCTTCTTACCTTAAACATAAAAGGAGAGGTGTTGTTCTGGTCAAATAAAGAAATAATTTTTACTAGCATACATCTAATGTTAAAGCTGCCTAAATCCTGCCAAATACATTAAAATAACATCTGTAAAACAGATTTTCATTAAACTGATCAGTTTAAAGTTAAGCAGCTAGGCAGATGATGTTTTTAAGCTAACCCTTAACCTTTCACCTTCAACCTCCTTGAACTAGAATAAGGGCCCACACTTCTTTTAGGTAATACAGCTTCAGTTTGACAATGCAAGTGGTAAAGTGGTCTACCCAAATCATATCCACACATTGCCACAGTTAGAGTGCTACACCTCAATATGCTGTCAATAAGGAGAAAAACTGCTTTCTTGCAGTTCCGTATTTGTCTTGTAGCCTCTACTTGTCAGCTTCCTTTAAAGTCTAAATAATTCATGATGCAAAATGATGTAAATTAAACTCTTCATGAAAATGAACTTTCTACAGCAGATTACTGTCTAGTCATTAACTCAGAAACTATTTTACGTCTAATTTTAATATTTTAGCCATATTACATACCATCATTTTTCCAGGCACAAGCCAATTTGTTAGCTTCTCATTTAAATGCAATTAATGTTACTTATGAACCAATTTTATTTTACCAACACAAGGCAACCAACCTTGCTAATGTCCTCATTACTGCCGTTAACATCCTCTCGATCTGACTCTCACTGCTTCTGTAAATCAGTTTAGAAGTGACACCTTCGAATGCTGCTCCTCTGCAGGGTTTGTCGAGTTACTGCTAGGACGCAGCAAACGTGCCTTGCGGATATGGTCAAATGGTCATACCAGGTTGTAACCGACCTATCAGCGATCCTTTTGATGTTGTTTTCATTTAAGGTAAATTTGTCCAAAGAATGATTGTGTTTGTTTGGGATAGTATTTAAATGCTGCGCTACAAGGATGACTGAGCATGTGAATTCTAAGTAAATAAACAGGTATGTGTGTGTGTGTGTGTGTGTGTGTGTGTTGGGGGGTGGGCAGGGAGCATAGATGCCCTCTGACTCTGGAATTTAAAGCTCTCTCTGCTTTAAATATTCCTTATAATGATGAAACTTTTAATATCAATTGATTGTTATACATTCAAAGAGAGTATCTAATCTTGCTGTAAAATAACTTTTCAGAGGAACTATACCACCGAGCAAATTGCTCTGCTCAGGACTAAGTGGTCAATACATAGAATACAATAAACAGATACATTTTGCACACACACATGCACATTTAAATAATCAAGCAATTAAATTAAATAGCCTTTCCTGGGAAAGTAAACAAGAACACTACCGTTCTTAAGGTGTCTACATGAGCTTAATAAAATAGAAAAATTGTGCATGCATCTCTTCTATTCACATCATGTTAATTTGAAGTGTTAACGGAACTGTGTGAATATAAGCATAGTTCATGAATATTCTATATCACTTCCAGGGTCCAGATCTATTACTTATATAAACTTAATGTTTGCCCTTTTTCTTTCTTTCTTTCTTTCTTTCTTTCTTTCTTTCTCCTAGGTATTTTAGAAGTTTGGATAGGTCAGGTATCAACAGGAAAAAAAGTAGACAATTGAACTCTTGTCAACTGTGGCTGCAAAACCTATGAATTATAATACAATTAATCTTTTATACTATATTGTCAATACCATCACCTTCAAGGCCTTCCATCTTGCATTAGGAACTGTATTCCCCTCAAACTGTGTAACCCAAATCTAATGCTTTCATTATTGATCCATAGAGTGCCAATATCAGTAGGACTATTTTACAAATTCTCACACTGAGAGTCTTCAGGCGATTATGCCCAGTGCATCAATCTACACTTAAAACTTTAAGAAACAGCCCAAGCAAATGGAAACAGATCAACTCAAACAAATAATTCCTCCACCCAATCTAGATAGCCATAATCTATTCTTTTTCCATCGTGTGCTTAACATTTCAAACAGCTTTAGACAAACCATAGGATAATCATGGGTTGACTCCTGATAGTATAGTTTTCACTGATTTCTAGTATAAATCAATAGATAACACTTGCAAAATGGATTTTGTAATCATTTTTAGAGCTTGTTACAATGACTAATGATTTGCAATATTTTCTCAATTTTAATATTCTCTAGACAAAAGAACTTTTTAACTAAGTTACCAAGATAATCACCAAAGAAATGAATGTGTTACATTTCTACATGAACCAAAACAATCAAGCCAATCCAGTAAACGAGTGGTAGAAAGTAAATTACCCAGTAATTGGAGTTTAGAAAATAGGCAAGACAAGTAAAGTAATAAAAGTGCTTATCCCTTGCACACATCCAATTCACCGGTATATTTTGTAAGAAAGACCAAATGTATATAATTTTATGAAAATACCAATACCTACATACTCACTTTTAGGGAAAAGATGCTAGATAAAAAAGGCATGCAAAAAATCCCCACAGATTTTACTTTGAAAGATTTTCTACTAATGGCCTAGGAGAGTGTGCTGACTTGATGTGACTACTGGGAACACACCGAAGAAGAAGTCCCCGTGTTGTTATTGTCTCTGCCACAAATAAAGGCTAATCATTCACGAGACCTAGCACTGTTTGCCCTCTGCTCCCTGCAGCTGTTGACACTTAGCCAAGAGGTGAGCTGTCTATAAAAATCCAAGAAATAAGAGGGGTCTACCAACTATAATGTTATACAGGAATTCACCCCCCAAGAAGTTCTGTTGCTGTTTTCTTAATTGCAGAAAACCGGCGAAGTAATAGACGCCAGTGACAGGTGTAACTGAGGCACATGCCATTTAAATAAATTCTTCAGTGTCCGTATTTTTCCTTTCTCCCCCCACCCCACCCCCACCCTCTTAACTTGCAGATCTGTGCCCCGAGCTCTGAAACAGTTAACCCCTTCTCTACTCCGTGTCAATGGATATAGATGTCACCGCTTACCTTGTAGAGCTTCAGGGCCGCCTCATGCCTGTGATTGGTGGTATGCAAGCGTAATTTATCCACACTGTTGGTGTAGTAGTCACAGGCGGTACATTTTAGGTGAACAGGGTTGCCAATGGCGATGCACTTCAGCCTCCACTCATTGCTTTTGCCCCCTTCTTTAATGTGAGCCACCAGTTGATATTTCTGCATATGTTTATCGGTCTTGCAGTGGAGCTGGAAGTTCGCTTTGAGCTGCGTGTTGTAGTTACAGAGCTTGCACTGGTAGATATCTCCAATTACAGCTCTCCATTCCTCTTCGGGGAGGGAGCGTTCACTGCTCACATGCACACTTAGGGCCTCCAGGCTGTCAGAGGTGAATTTGTTGCAAACAGCACACTGGAATAGCTTCAGCGCTGGGTCACTGATATAAGGTGACAGCTCTCCTGCAGTAAGGAGGGACAGGTCATCACCCATTAGCTGACCACTGGCAAGCCGGATTTCAGGCGGCAGCTCATTATTTACTACAGGGAAAAAAATTAAAAAGAAAAATAGAGACTAGAAAACAGTACACACAAAGGAATCTGTAAAATAAAGTCTTGACAAGGAATGTGCTTTCTCTAGAGCTTAAACTATAAAAAGCTGTAATAGGATTGAATCAGGATCAATTACAATCATCCCTTTCAACTTCTAAATTCCCTCATCAGATAGCTTTAATTACTCCTACTGGGCATGATGTCATTCTGAAATTTGTATTTTCGAGGGCAAGGAAGTTGATCAATACCACACCAAAACCATCGTGTGCTTGCACTTTAAGCCTCGGTAAACTTACAGGAGCACTAACTGTTATTGCGTAGTTTGTCTTACGGCTTGAAGAGATGGGCTAACACTGTACACGTGTCTGCATTCCACTGCCGAACACCTGGCACCAGGTAAAGCATTGCCTTTAGTTTACTGATGTACAAACACAGGCATGAAAACAGCTGCATTAACACATACATGTATATGTTTATTTGCACAGGAAATTCTATATATTTATATACGGCAGATCATTTCGAAGCGTCTCAAGTTGGATATTTGAAGGACCCATCACACAGATAGAAACTACATGCCTCCGAAGGGAGGTATGGCTGGCTGCTGCAGACAATGAATGCCAATTAGCATCTGTTAATCAAAGGCCTGAGGACAACGCTTGCTAACTACTCTTCTGCTGCCATGGACCCCCGAAGTCGCACTTCCGTGAAGCCCCTTTAGGTTTCAAGTGGACCCACACATGCTTGGATTATCCAGCTGAAAGAGAAAGTCCTTTCTCGTAACCTGCCCTCCATCTGTCGGGACTTGGCTCGGCACTCTGTCTGGGTGCACCACGCCAAAGCCAAACTTGATTGGGAACTAACAGCAGCGGCGCGGAAAAACAGAAAATACTAACCAAGTCCTGGCGCCAAAGCGGACGCCGTGGCAGGATCCAGCTGGAAGGGATTGATCATCAGCTGAGGGTCCCCCGGGTTTTCCAGCTTCATGCCCGTCAGGCCTATGTTCTGGGCTAGGTAGTACTGATAGAGCTCGGCCTC